>NC_091347.1:21060402-21067902 GCF_038502225.1 Cherax quadricarinatus | reverse complement strand
ACTGAAGCCTCCCAGCTCAGACTGACACAACTGAAGCCTCCCAGCTCAGACTGACACAACTGAAGCCTCCCAGCTCAGACTGACAACTGAAGCCTCCCAGCTCAGACTGACACAACTGAAGCCTCCCAGCTCAGACTGACACAACTGAAGCCTCCCAGCTCAGACTGACACAACTGAAGCCTCCCAGCTCAGACTGACACAACTGAAGCCTCCCAGCTCAGACTGACACAACTGAAGCCTCCCAACTCAGATTGACACAACTGAAGCCTCCCAGCTCAGACTGACACAACTGAAGCCTCCCAGCTCAGACTGACACAACTGAAGCCTCCCAGCTCAGACTGACACAACTGAAGCCTCCCAGCTCAGACTGACACAACTGAAGCCTCCCAGCTCAGACTGACACAACTGAAGCCTCCCAGCTCAGACTGACACAACTGAAGCCTCCCAGCTCAGACTGACACAACTGAAGCCTCCCAGCTCAGACTGACACAACTGTGTCATGGAATATGGCAGGGAAACATAGCTAGCTTTTGTTCCCACAGTGTAACTATCACATAGAATATTGCAGCAACACACCGCTGGTGTTCCCACAGTGTAACTATCACAGAATATTGCAGCAACACACCGCTGGTGTTCCCACAATGTAACTATCATATATAATAGTGTAGCAACACGCTGCTGTTGTTGTTATGTCAATGTTGCATATTGATCACATATTTGGTGAGCTGTGTTGCAATTAGCGTGCCTCTGTTAGTCTGTGAAGTGGGGAGTAGGCCCCACCCTCTCCGTCATTCACTAGCACTTGTGTGAACACACAAGTGTTTGTATAGGTGTAATGACGTCAGCTGCAATGTAAGACAGTACATACACCGGAGTTGTGCACACACTCTCTCTCTCTCTCTCTCTCTCTCTCTGTCTCTCTCTCTCTCTCTCTCTCTCTCTCTCTCATACACGCACATACACACCTGTGTGTGTTCACCTATTTATTCCCCAATACGTGATTGCAGGGGTTGTAACTTAGCTCCTGGCCCCGCCTTTCTACTTACCACTTGCCACATACACCCCCTCTTAGCCTCGTGGGCACTATCGTACCTATTCTTTAAACTATGCACGGAGCCTGCCTTCACCACCTCCTCAACGAGATCAAATCACTTATGTCTCCAAAGTGGCTAATGTGTCGTACAACCAGCAGTCACCTCGCCAGCATTAGCTTATAAAATAATATTAGAGAGAACACAAAGGTACACAAAGGTCTTCTAGACACACCGCTGGACATTGTTACATCACTAGGAAGATATTCAATTTGTATTTTACATTGACTTTGTATAGTTGTTGTATACAACACAATTTACGAAGGTATGTGTAGTCTAATGGCCTGCACACCTGGTTGTAACACGATAACCAAGGTAGGAATGAGCAAAAGACAGCAGGGAGGATATGTATAGTAAGGTAATGCAAGCAAGAGACACGGTGAGAATCGAAGCGACCAGAATTGGAGGTTAAGTCTGCCAGTGTTGATTCACGGGTGTACCACATCGCTTCACAACTTTGGTAGGTTGCCTTGTTATTGGCTGGTTGAACCAAGGTGCTAGCATAACCACGGGGCCCCTACTCATTATACCTTTAGCACCTGGTTCACTGGTCGGGCGGCAGCCTATATTATAGGGTGTGTGTGTGACATACGCCGAATTAAATGTAATATGTTCTTAGCATGCCACAACACAGTACGGTCTACAATCTCGAAACACTTCTTATCTTATTAGCACTAATAATTACTCATTATAAGTAGGTTACAGTCTAGTTAATAACATCAGTCTGTTCATCTGGTAAATGAAAAATGTGGATACAGTCTCAGGATTTCAGATATCTTATCATTAACAATGTTTTGGCGTATCCTGTAAGGTTTACACGAAGAAGTCTCTGAAAGGTTGGATGTTATGAGTCTAAGATGCAATGCGCCAGTGTATATTGCTATGTCCACACACTTTGTATTTTAGTTTATTGACATCTTCACACAAACCGTATTGCTAGAGATACTTATAATCTAACATTAGTCTAGCAGTAACAACCGTATTGCTAGAGATACTTATAATCTAACATTAGTCTAGCAGTAACAACCGTATTGCTAGAGATACTTATAATCTAACATTAGTCTAGCAGTAACAACAGTACTGCCAGAGATACTTAAAGCCTATATCTGTTACATTCAGGTCTCAGATTACTGAGAACAAGCAATGAGAAGAGTGAGTTACAGTTGCACTGTGTGCAGTCGTGGTTCCCACAAGCTTGAGAGCAACAAGTATGACAGATGAGGTTGTCAGGTGGAAGTCCAGTTATTAAATACTAACACACCTCTGTATTATAGTACCATCAGGTCGGGTTACAATATCAACACTTACTGCCTTCCCATTGTCAGGGTTAAGGGAACCATCAGCGTAGACAGTCTGTGTGACAGTATTCTTTGATGTAGGGTCGTGTGTGTGTGTTCCAGAACACAGATTTTAGAAAGTAACTGAAGTTGAGGGTTGTGCATTAGTTTGGATAGCAGCAGATAACAGCATTACCCTCCAGGGTGGCGGGTGTTGCTGTTGTTTAATAGCGGGATAAAGCTTGTGTAATCCAAACATCTGTGTGAGTCTGGCTGTTATTTGAATCCATATCTTGCTTCACTTGTTCCATGAATTATATGTTCTGGTTATTCTCTAGAGACAACACTGTGTTGATCAACAGGCGGCGGCGGCGGCGGCTGCTGCTGCTGCTGCTGCTGCTGCTGCTGCTGCTGCTGCTGCTGCTGCTGCTTCTGCTGCTGCTGCTGCTGCTGCTGCTGCTGCTGCTGCTGCTGCTGCTTCTGCTGCTGCTGCTGCTGCTGCTGCTGCTGCTGCTGCTGCTTCTGCTGCTGCTGCTGCTGCTGCTTCTGCTGCTGCTGCTGCTTCTGCTGCTGCTGCTGCTGCTGCTTCTGCTGCTGCTGCTGCTGCTGCTTCTGCTGCTGCTGCTGCTGCTGCTGCTGCTGCTGCTGCTGCTGCTGCTTCTGCTGCTGCTGCTGCTGCTGCTGCTGCTGCTGCTGCTGCTGCTGCTGCTTCTGCTGCTGCTGCTGCTGCTGCTGCTGCTGCTGCTGCTGCTTCTGCTGCTGCTGCTGCTGCTGCTTCTGCTGCTGCTGCTGCTGCTGCTGCTGCTGCTTCTGCTGCTGCTGCTGCTGCTGCTGCTGCTGCTGCTGCTTCTGCTTCTGCTGCTGCTGCTGCTGCTGCTGCTGCTGCTGCTGCTTCTGCTGCTGCTGCTGCTGCTGCTGCTGCTGCTGCTGCTGCTTCTGCTGCTGCTGCTGCTGCTGCTGCTTCTGCTGCTGCTGCTGCTGCTGCTGCTGCTGCTGCTGCTGCTGCTGCTGCTTCTGCTGCTGCTGCTGCTGCTGCTGCTTCTGCTGCTGCTGCTGCTGCTTCTGCTGCTGCTGCTGCTGCTGCTGCTGCTGCTGCTGCTGCTGCTGCTGCTTCTGCTGCTGCTGCTGCTGCTGCTGCTGCTGCTGCTGCTTCTGCTGCTTCTGCTGCTGCTTCTGCTACTTCTGCTGCTGCTGCTGCTGCTGCTGCTGCTGCTGCTGCTGCTCGGTATACCTAATTCCTTCCTTATATTTATTATTTTTGTGGTTATGGGAGGGCCAAGAATAATTCTCAGGACTTGATTACCTTTTTTCCCAGTCTTTCAATGGATGTGTTATGTTCCAGCACTAACACTGATGTATGGTAATATTATAATCCAGTAAGCCTTTTGTATAAGCCAGATACACCAGTTTAACAGTTAGGAATACATTCTACAACAGACGTGAGTGCTTCACTTCACTCTGAAGCTGAAGAAACACTTCCTGATATCGCTGTGACTTGTGCGTGCAGGGGTCGATTCACAGCTCCTGGCCCTGCCTCTTCGATGGTCGCTACTAGGTCCACTCTCTCCCTGCGCCATGAGCTTTATCATACCTCTTCTTAAAGCTATGTATGGATCCTGCCTCCACTGCCTCACTCTCCAGACTATTCCACTTCCTGACAACTCTATGGCCGAAGAAATACTTCCTAATATCTCTGTGGCTCATCTGAGTCTTCAATTTCCAGTTGTGACCCCTTGTTGCTGTGTCCCATCTCGGGAACATTCTATCCCTATCCACTCTGTCAATTTCTCTCAGGATTTTATGCGTCGTTATCATGTCCACTCTATCCCTCCTGTCCACCAGTGTCGTCAGGATGATTTTCCTTAACCTTTCCTCGTAGGACAGACCCCTCAGCTCCAGGACTGGTCTTGTTGCAAACCTTTGCTCTTTCTCTAATTCCTTGATGTGTCTGACCAGGTGTGGGTTCCATACTGGTGCTGCATACTCCAGTATGGGCCTGACGTACACGGTGTACAGTGTCTTGAACGCTTCCTTTACTCAGGTGTCGAACGCTATTCTTAGGTTTACCAGGCGCTCATATGCTGCAGAAGTTATTTGGTTGAAGTGAGCCTCGGGTGATGTGCTCGGCATGATACTCACCCCAAGATCTTTTTCCTTGAGTGAGGTTTGCAGTCTTTGACCCTTCTAGCCTGTACTCTGTCTGGGGTCTTCTTTGACCTTCCCCAATCTTCATGACTTTGCACTTGGTGGGGTTAAACTCCAGGAGCCAGTTGTTGGACCAGGCTTGCAGCTTGTCCAGATCCCTTTGTAGTCCTGCCTGATCCTCATCCACTTGAATTCTCCGCATTAGCTTCACATCGTCTGCAAACAGGGACACTTCTGAATCTATCCCTTCCGTCATGTCATTCACATACACCAGAAACAGCACCGGTCCTAGGACTGACCCTTGCGGAACTCCGCTCGTCACAGGCGCCCACTCCGACACCTCGTCATGTATCATGACTCATTGTTGCCTTCCTGTCAGGTATTCTCTGATCCACTGCAGTGCCTTTCTTGTTATTTCTGCCTGATCCTCAAGCTTTTCCACTAATCTCTTGTGAGGAACTGCGTCGAAAACCTTCTTACAGTGCAAGAGAATGCAACCTACCCACCCCTGTCTCTCTCTCTTGTCTTACTTCTGTTACCATGTCGTAAAACTCCAGTAGGTTTGTGACACAGGATTTCCTTTCCCTGAAACCGTGTTTGTTATCGTGTATAAACTCATTCCTTTCTAGGTGCTTCACCACTCTTCTCCTGATAAGTTTGTCCATGACTTTGCATACATGTCAGTATACGTGGTGACACTGGTTTGTAGTTTACTCTGCCTGTCCGTCTCCTTTCTTAAAAACTGGGATTGCATTGGCTATCTTCCACATCAGGTAGTTGCCCTGTTTCGATAGATGTGTTGAAGATTGTTGTTAGTGGCACACACTAACAACAGGATCCATGGAGAGATGTTGTACGGTCCCACCGCCTTTGAGGTAATTAGTTCATTGAGCAGCCTCTTCACCTCCTTTTCGGTTGTGTGTATTGTGTCCAGCACTTGTTGGTGTACTCCACCACTCCGGCTTTCTAGAGTCCCTTCTGTCTTCTCTGTGAATACTTCCTTAAATCTCATGTTGAGCTCTTCACATACTTCTCTGCCGTTTCTTGTGATGTCCCCTCCATCCTTACTCAGCCTGATTACGTGATCATTGACTGTTGTTTTACTCCTGATGTGGCTGTACAACAGCTTGGGGTTAGATTTTGCTTTCGATGACATATGTCATTCTCGTATTGTCGCTGGGCCTCCCTCCTTATCCATGCATATTTGTTTCTGGCTCTTCAACTAATCTTCTTATTTTCCTGGGTCCTTTGTCTTCTACACTTTTTCCATTCTCTAGCGCATTTAGTTTTGGCCTCTATACCTTTGGGTGAACCAAGGGCTAGTTCTGGACTTCCCATTATTTCTGTTGCCCTTGGGAACGAACCTCTTCTCTGCCTCCGTGTATTTCACTGTCACATATTCCATCATTTCATTTAATGATTTTCCCACCAGTTCTCTTTCACACTGAACTTCATGTAGTGTGTGTGTGTGTGTGTGTGTATGGAGCCAGCACACACACACACACACACACACACACACACACACACACACACACACACACACACACACACACACACACACACACACACACACACACGAACGCTTCACGACACTCGAGAAAAAATCTTTCCTAGTCTGAGATTGTTCCTTCACGTTCACTAGAGAGTAGAGTTTATTCTGAACGCCTGGACGCACAGAATCGTAGCGTGACGCAGAGTGATGCGGCCTGACGCACGCTGAGACACGTTACGACGCGCTTGTGTGACGCGGAGGTGGTGACTGTAGTGAAGCTGGTGTGACGCTGCTCAACACACACACACACACACACACACACACACACACACACACACACACACACACACACACACACACACACACACACACACACACACACAGCTACAAAACCTGCACAGAGTCACCAGCTCACGAAGTTGAAGATCTCTATGTAAATTTGTTGAGAAAGTCTTTCCGTTTCCCCTAGCAACTACCACCTCTCTCTCTCTCTCTCTCTCTCTCTCTCTCTCTCTCTCTCTCTCTCTCTCTCTCTCTCTCTCTCTCTCTCTCTCTCTCTCTCTCTCTTTCCCTAGATGCTGGTACATCAGCTATTAGTATGTGCATTACTGAAGGTCGTCTTGCTAGTCTGGCGTCACCACCTGCACTACGATCAGCTGTCTGCCTCATTTGCTAGTCTGGCGTCACCACCTGCACTACGACCAGCTGTCTGCCTCATTTGCTAGTCTGGCGTCACCACCTGCACTACGACCAGCTGTCTGCCTCATTTGCTAGTCTGGCGTCACCACCTGCACTACCACCAACTGTTTGCCTCACAGTCTTACAATACCTGTCTCTCATATTTAATACCAAAAACAATGCTTCCCATAGCGCTGCTGCTGTTAACCTGGATAAGTGTATCCGGGTTTCGTATCCCTGGAGGGTCAGAACGCTGAGCCCGCTTCAACCTGTGATCCGGATTCGTTTAAGGTCCGTGGTGGAACACTCAACTCACAGACTAGTGAATCCGGCTTCGTTTAGACGTAGCAATGAAACACTTAACTCACGGACTAGTGAATCCGGCTTCATTTAGACCTAGCAATGAAACACTTAACTCACAGACTAGTGAATCTAGCTTCATTTAGACCTAGCAATGAAACACTTAACTCACAGACTAGTGAATCCGGCTTCGTTTAGACCTAACAATGGAGCACTTAACTCACTCACACAATTGTAGATCCAGCCTTGTTCACCCCCTAGCAATGGAACACTGATTTCTCCAAGCAGTGGCACCAGGTTAGCATTCTGCAGTCGTTGGGACTCTTAATCGGCAATCCACTGGATTCCGGATCGTCTCCTGGATTCGCAAGAGGGTGGATCAAGAACTTTCAACACTGGTCAAAGAGGATGGTGACTGGTGTTCCTCCCTGGCGCTATAGAACACTTGTTCCCTTGTTGCTCACAGCGGTGGTCCTGTGGACCCCGGGCTGTCAACAAGACCATGAACTGGAAAATG
>NC_091347.1:21052902-21055402 GCF_038502225.1 Cherax quadricarinatus | reverse complement strand
GCAAAGGACCCAGGAGAATAAGGAGAACAGTCGTAGAGCCAGAAATGAATATGCACAGATAAGAAGGGAGGCCCAAAGACAATATGAAAATGACATAGCAGCGAAAGCCAAATCTGACCCGAAACTGTTGTACAGCCACATCAGGAGGAAAACAACAGTCAAGGACCAGGTAATCAGGCTAAGGAAGGAAGGAGGAGAGACAACAGGAAATGACCGGGAAGTATGTGAAGAACTCAACAAGAGATTCAAAGAAGTGTTCACAGAGGAGACAGAAGGGACTCCAGAAAGACGGAGAGGTGGGGCACACCACCAAGTGCTGGACACAGTGCACACAACCGAGGAAGAAGTGAAGAGGCTTCTGAGTGAGCTAGATACCTCAAAGGCAATGGGGCCAGATAACATCTCCCCATGGGTATTGAGAGAGGGAGCAGAGGCGCTATGTGTACCCCTAACAACAATATTCAATACATCTATCGAAACAGGGAGATTGCCTGAGGCATGGAAGACAGCAAATGTAGTCCCAATCTTTAAAAAAGGAGACAGACATGAAGCATTAAACTACAGACCAGTGTCACTGACATGTATAGTATGCAAAATCATGGAGAAGATTATCAGGAGAAGAGTGGTGGAACACCTAGAAAGGAATGATCTCATCAACAGCAGCCAGCATGGTTTCAGGGACGGGAAATCCTGTGTCACAAACCTACTGGAGTTCTATGACATGGTGACAGCAGTAAGACAAGAGAGAGAGGGGTGGGTGGATTGCATTTTCTTGGACTGCAAGAAGGCGTTTGACACAGTTCCACACAAGAGATTGGTGCAAAAACTGGAGGACCAAGCAGGGATAACAGGGAAGGCACTACAATGGATCAGGGAATACTTGTCAGGAAGACAGCAGCGAGTCATGGTACGTGGCGAGGTGTCAGAGTGGGCACCTGTGACCAGCGGGGTCCCGCAGGGGTCAGTCCTAGGACCAGTGCTGTTTCTGGTATTTGTGAACGACATGACGGAAGGAATAGACTCTGAGGTGTCCCTGTTTGCAGATGACGTGAAGTTGATGAGAAGAATACACTCGATCGAAGACCAGGCAGAACTACAAAGGGATCTGGACAGGCTGCAGAACTGGTCCAGCAATTGGCTCCTGGAGTTCAATCCCACCAAGTGCAAAGTCATGAAGATTGGGGAAGGGCAAAGAAGGCCGCAGACGGAGTACAGTCTAGGGGGTCAGAGACTACAAACCTCACTCAAGGAAAAAGATCTTGGGGTGAGTATAACACCAGGCACATCTCCTGAAGCGCACATCAACCAAATAACTGCTGCAGCATATGGGCGCCTAGCTAACCTCAGAACAGCATTCCGACATCTTAATAAGGAATCGTTCAGGACCCTGTACACCGTATACGTTAGGCCCATATTGGAGTATGCGGCACCAGTTTGGAACCCACACCTAGCCAAGCACGTAAAGAAACTAGAGAAAGTGCAAAGGTTTGCAACAAGACTAGTCCCAGAGCTAAGAGGTATGTCCTACGAGGAGAGGTTAAGGGAAATCAACCTGACGACACTGGAGGACAGGAGAGATAGGGGGGACATGATAACGACATACAAAATACTGAGAGGAATTGACAAGGTGGACAAAAACAGGATGTTCCAGAGATTGGACACAGTAACAAGGGGACACAGTTGGAAGCTAAAGACACAGATGAATCACAGGGATGTTAGGAAGTATTTCTTCAGCCACAGAGTAGTCAGTAAGTGGAATAGTTTGGGAAGCGATGTAGTGGAGGCAGGATCCATACATAGCTTTAAGCAGAGGTACGATAAAGCTCACGGCTCAGGGAGAGTGACCTAGTAGCGATCAGTGAAGAGGCGGGGCCAGGAGCTCGGACTCGACCCCCGCAACCTCAACTAGGTGAGTACAACTAGGTGAGTACACACACAAACACACACACACACACACACACACACACACACACACACACACACACACACACACACACACACACACTAGGTCCTCTCTCTCCCTGCTCCATGAGCTTTATCATACCTCGTCTTAAAACTATGTATGGTTCCTGCCTCCACTACGTCACTTGCCAGACTATTCCACTTCCTGACAACTCTATGGCTAAAGAAATACTGTCTAACATCTCTTTGACTCATCTGAGTCTTCATCTTCCAACTGTGACCCCTTGTTTCTGTTTCCCATTTCTGGAACATCCTGTCTCTGTCCACCTTGTCAATTTCTCGCAGTATTTTATATGTCGTTACCATGTCTCCCCTAACCCTCCTGTCCTCCAGTGTCGTCAGGCCGATTTCCCTTAACCTTTCTTCGTAGGACATTTCCCTTAGCTCTGGAACTAACCTTGTCACAAGCCTTTGCGCTTCCTCTAATTTCTTGACGTGCTTGACCAGGTGTGGGTTCCAAACTGGTGCTGCATACTCCAGTATGGGTTTGACGTACACGGTGTACAGAGTCTTGAACGATTCCTTAGTGAGGTATCAG
>NC_091347.1:20995402-21047902 GCF_038502225.1 Cherax quadricarinatus | reverse complement strand
CGCCACTATCATTACCACTACTAGTGCCACTACTACTACCACTACTACTGCCACTACTACTACCACTACAACCACTACTACTGCCACTAGCACAACCACTGGTGACCCTGCAACACTACTACTGCCACTACCACAACCACTGGTGACCCTGCAACACTACTACTGCCACTACCACAACCACTGGTGACCCTGCAACACTACTACTGCCACTACCACAACCACTGGTGACCCTGCAACACTACTACTGCCACTACCACAACCACTGGTGACCCTGCAACACTACTACTGCCACTACCACAACCACTGGTGACCCTGCAACACCACTACTGCCACTACCACAACCACTGGTGACCCTGCAACACTACTACTGCCACTACCACAACCACTGGTGACCCTGCAACACTACTACTGCCACTACCACAACCACTGGTGACCCTGCAACACTACTACTGCCACTACCACAACCACTGGTGACCCTGCAACACTACTACTGCCACTACCACAACCACTGGTGACCCTGCAACACTACTACTGCCACTACCACAACCACTGGTGACCCTGCAACACTGCTACTGCCACTACCACAACCACAGGTAACCCTGCAACACTACTACTGCCACTACCACAACCACTGGTGACCCTGAAACACCACTACTGCCACTACCACAACCACTGGTGACCCTGCAACACTACTACTGCCACTACCACAACCACTGGTGACCCTGCAACACTGCTACTGCCACTACCACAACCACAGGTAACCCTGCAACACTACTACTGCCACTACCACAACCACTGGTGACCCTGCAACACTACTACTGCCACTACCACAACCACTGGTGACCCTGCAACACTACTACTGCCACTACCACAACCACTGGTGACCCTGCAACACTACTACTGCCACTACCACAACCACAGGTAAACCTGCAACACTACTACTGCCACTACCACAACCACTGGTGACCCTGCAACACTACTACTGCCACTACCACAACCACTGGTGACCCTGCAACACTACTACTGCCACTACCACAACCACAGGTAAACCTGCAACACTACTACTGCCACTACCACAACCACTGGTGACCCTGCAACACTACTACTGCCACTACCACAACCACTGGTGACCCTGCAACACTACTACTGCCACTACCACAACCACTGGTGACCCTGCAACACTACTACTGCCACTACCACAACCACTGGTGACCCTGCAACACTACTACTGCCACTACCACAACCACAGGTAAACCTGCAACACTACTATTGCCACTACCACAACCACTGGTGACCCTGCAACACTACTACTGCCACTACCACAACCACTGGTGACCCTGCAACACTACTACTGCCACTACCACAACCACAGGTAACCCTGCAACACTACTACTGCCACTACCACAACCACTGGTGACCCTGCAACACTACTACTGCCACTACCACAACCACTGGTGACCCTGCAACACTACTACTGCCACTACCACAACCACTGGTGACCCTGCAACACTACTACTGCCACTACCACAACCACTGGTGACCCTGCAACACTACTACTGCCACTACCACAACCACTGGTGACCCTGCAACACTATCTTGTGCAATAGTGTTTGCAATATTTGCACTGTGTTCATCCAGCTGCTTCTTAAATGTGTTGTGTTTGCACTTGCAGAGTTGGCAATGTGTTACCTTGACCTGTGTGTGTGTGTGTGTGTGTGTGTGTGTGTGTGTGTGTGTGTGTGTGTGTGTGTGTGTGTGTGTGTGTGTGTGTATGTGTGTGTGTTACAAGAGGTCAGCTGCACCCGCATTTGTGTTGCGCCTCTTGTCTCGTGGTTTTACTAGCTTTGTTGGACACACACACACACAACACACACACACATGTTAGGAAGTATTTCTTCAGCCACAGAGTGGTCAGGAAGTGGAGTAGTTTGGGACGCGATGTAGTGGAGGCAGGATCCATACATAGCTTTAAGCAGAGGTATGATAAAGCTCACAGTTCAGGGAGAGTGACCTAGTAGCGACCAGTGAAGAGGCAGGGCCAGGAGCTGGACTCGACCCCTGCAACCTCAACTAGGTGAGTACAACTAGGTGAGTACACACACACACACACACACACACACACACACACACACACACACACACACACACACACAGGATGTTCCAGAGATTGGACACAGTAACAAGGGGACACAGTTGGAAGCTAAAGACACAGATGAATCACAGGGATGTTAGGAAGTATTTCTTCAGCCACAGAGTAGTCAGTAAGTGGAATAGTTTAGGAAGCGATGTAGTGGAGGCAGGATCCATACATAGCTTTAAGCAGAGGTATGATAAAGCTCACGGCTCGGGGAGAGTGACCTAGTAGCGATCAGTGAAGAGGCGGGGCCAGGAGCTCGGACTCGACCCCTGCAACCACAATTAGGTGAGTACAATTAGGTGAGTACACATACACACACACACACACACACACACACACACACACACACTCACACACACAAGTAAGTGGAATAGTTTGGGAAGCGATGTAGTGGAGGCAGGATCCATACATAGCTTTAAGCAGAGGTATGATAAAGCTCACGGCTCAGGGAGAGTGACCTAGTAGCGATCAGTGAAGAGGCGGGGCCAGGAGCTCGGACTCGACCCCCGCAACCTCAACTAGGTGAGTACAACTAGGTGAGTACACAGGAAAGGAGAAAAGAGAGGGGATGGAGGAGACAGACAGGAGATCCCAGACCCAGGAAGATCAAATACAGCCTCCCTCACAACTTCCTATAGAAGCCTCCCAACCAGGTCAACCCCAGTGCAACCACACACTCTAAACCAAAACACCCATGCCATATCCAATGCCCCCACCCACTGTATTACAAACTCCACCCCCACACCAACCACCCATAGTTCCTTATCAGGTCTCCCACTTCCCCAACCAGTTGCTGGACCAGGCTACAAACCTGATCCAGCAACTGGCTCCTTGAGTTTAACCCTGCCAAATGCAAAGTCATGAAGATTGGGGAAGGGCAAAGAAGACCGCAGACACAATATAGTTTAGATGGCCAAAGACTGCAAACCTCACTCAAGGAAAAAGATCTGGGGGTGAGTATAACACCGAGCATATCTCCTGAGGCGCACATCAATCAGATAACTGCTGCAGCATACGGGCGCCTGGCAAACCTACGGATAGCGTTCCGATACCTCAGTAAGGATTCGTTTAAGACTCTGTATACCATTTACGTCAGGCCCATACTGGAGTATGTAGCACCAGTTTGGAATCCACACCTAGTCAAGCATGTCAAGAAATTAGAGAAAGTGCAAAGGTTTGCAACAAGACTAGTCCCAGAGCTACGGGGATTGTCCTACGAAGAAAGGTTGAGGGAAATCGGCCTGACGACACTGGAGGACAGGAGGGTCAGAGGAGACATGATAACGACATATAAAATACAGCGCGGAATAGACAAGGTGGACAAGGACGGGATGTTCCAGAGAAGGGACACAGACACAAGAGGTCACAATTGGAAGTTGAAGACTCAGATGAATCAAAGGGATGTTAGGAAGTATATCTTCAGTCATAGAGCAGTCAGGCAGTGGAATAGCCTAGAAAGTGACGTAGTGGAGGCGGGAACCATACATAGTTTTAAGGCGAGGTATGATAAAGCTCATGGGGCAGGGAGAGAGAGGACCTAGTAGCAATCAGCGAAGAGGCGGGGCCAGGAGCTGTGAATCGACCCCTGCAACCACAAATAGGTGAGTACAAATAGGTGAGTACACACACACACACACACACACACACACACACACACACACACACACACACACAGGTAGCATCACCATCACATCCATAATGGTTCGGTGTTTATCTTGCCTCTGTCCATTATCCTTCTATCTTCCTTCCTCCCTTCATGGTGTGGGTAGTGACTACCAGCCACACCATGGTATATGGTACTACCAGCCACACCATGGGTATATGGTACTACCAGCCACACCATGGTATGTGGTACTACCAGCCACACCATGGTATATGGTACTACCAGCCACACCATGGTATATGGTACTACCAGCCACACCATGGTATATGGTACTACCAGCCACACCATGGTATGTGGTACTACCAGCCACACCATGGTATGTGGTACTACCAGCCACACCATGGTATATGGTACTACCAGCCACACCATGGTATATGGTACTACCAGCCACACCATGGTATATGGTACTACCAGCCACACCATGGTATGTGGTACTACCAGCCACACCATGGTATGTGGTACTACCAGCCACACCATGGTATGTGGCTCTACCAGCCACACCATGGTATATGGTACTACCAGCCACACCATGGTATGTGGTACTACCAGCCACACCATGGTATATGGTACTACCAGCCACACCATGGTATGTGGTACTACCAGCCACACCATGGTATGTGGTACTACAAGCCACACCATGGTATGTGGTACTACCAGCCACACCATGGTATGTGGTACTACCAGCCACACCATGGTATGTGGTACTACCAGCCACACCATGGTATGTGGTACTACCAGCCACACCATGGTATGTGGTACTACCAGCCACACCATGGTATGTGGTACTACCAGCCACACCATGGTATGTGGTACTACCAGCCACACCATGGGTATGTGGTACTACCAGCCACACCATGGTATGTGATACTACCAGCCACACCATGGGTATGTGGTGCTACCAGCCACACCATGCTACCAGCCACACCATGGTATGTGGTACTACCAGCCACACCATGGTATATGGTACTACCAGCCACACCATGGTATGTGGTACTACCAGCCACACCATGGTATATGGTACTACCAGCCACACCATGGGTATGTGGTTCTACCAGCCACACCATGGTACTACCAGCCACACCATGGTATGTGGTACTACCAGCCACACCATGGTATATGGTACTACCAGCCACACCATGGTATGTGGTACTACCAGCCACACCATGGTATGTGGTACTACCAGCCACACCATGGTATGTGGTACTACCAGCCACACCATGGTATGTGGTACTACCAGCCACACCATGGTATGTGGTACTACCAGCCACACCATGGTATATGGTACTACCAGCCACACCATGGTATGTGGTACTACCAGCCACACCATGGTATATGGTACTACCAGCCACACCATGGTATGTGGTTCTACCAGCCACACCATGGTATATGGTACTACCAGCCACACCATGGTATGTGGTACTACCAGCCACACCATGGTATATGATACTACCAGCCACACCATGGTATGTGGTACTACAAGCCACACCATGGTATGTGGTACTACCAGCCACACCATGGTATGTGGTACTACCAGCCACACCATGGGTATGTGGTACTACCAGCCACACCATGCTATGTGGTACTACCAGCCACACCATGGGTATGTGGTACTACCAGCCACACCATGCTATGTGGTACTACCAGCCACACCATGGGTATGTGGTACTACCAGCCACACCATGCTATGTGGTACTACCAGCCACACCATGGGTATGTGGTACTACCAGCCACACCATGGTATGCGGTACTACCAGCCACACCATGGGTATGTGGTACTACCAGCCACACCATGGTATGTGGTACTACCAGCCACACCATGGTATGTGGTACTACCAGCCACACCATGGGTATGTGGTACTACCAGCCACACCATGGGTATGTGGTACTACCAGCCACACCATGGGTATGTGGTACTACCAGCCACACCATGGGTATGTGGTGCTACCAGCCACACCATGGGTATGTGGTACTACCAGCCACACCATGGGTATGTGGTGCTACCAGCCACACCATGGTATGTGGTACTACCAGCCGCACCATGGGTATGTGGTGCTACCAGCCACACCATGGTATGTGGTACTACCAGCCGCACCATGGTATGTGGTACTACCAGCCACACCATGGTATGTGGTACTACCAGCCACACCATGGGTATGTGGTGCTACCAGCCGCACCATGGGTATGTGGTACTACCAGCCGCACCATGGGTATGTGGTACTACCAGCCACACCATGGGTATGTGGTACTACCAGCCACACCATGGGTATGTGGTGCTACCAGCCGCACCATGGGTAAGTGGTGCTACCAGCCACACCATGGGTATGTGGTGCTACCAGCCACACCATGGGTATGTGGTACTACCAGCCGCACCATGGGTATGTGGTACTACCAGCCACACCATGGGTATGTGGTACTACCAGACACACCATGGGTATGTGGTACTACCAGCCACACCATGGTATGTGGTACTACCAGCCACACCATGGTATGTGGTACTACCAGCCACACCATGGGTATGTGGTACTACCAGACACACCATGGGTATGTGGTACTACCAGCCACACCATGGGTATGTGGTACTACCAGACACACCATGGGTATGTGGTACTACCAGACACACCATGGGTATGTGGTACTACCAGCCACACCATGGGTATGTGGTACTACCAGCCGCACCATGGCTGTGGGCTCGACCGCCGATTCTGAAAACTGACTGTCGTGACTCACCTGAGAGTAAGGAAGGAGGGTAGGAAGGAAGGAAGGAAGGAAAGAAGGAAGGAAGGAAGGAAGGAAGACTATGGTAACTCACCACTGCAGGCTTGATCCTCCGGACTCACTAACTTACCTGCAGAACAAGACCAAATATTATTATTATTATTATTATTATTATTATTATTATTATTATTATTATTATTTAAGAATAACCTCATTATTACACTTGTGTGGTTGCAGGGGTCGAGTTACAACTCCTGGCCCCCTCTTCACTGGTCGCTACTAGGTCCACTCTCTCCCTACTCCATGAGCTTTATCATACCTCTTCTTAAAGCTATGTATGGATCCTACCTCCACTACGTCACTTTCCAGAGTGTTCCACTTCCTGACAACTCCATGACTGAAGAAATACTTCCTAACATCCTTTTGACTCATCTGAGTTTTCAACTTCCAGTTGTGTCCCCTTGTTGCTCTGTTCCATCTCTGAAATATTCTATCCCTATCCACTCTGTCAATTCCTCTCAGTACTTTATATGTCGTTATCATGTCCTCCCTATCCATCCTATCCTCTAGTGTTGTCAGGATGATTTCCCTTAACCTCTTCTCGTAGGACACACCCCTTAGCTCCGGGACTAGTCTTGTTGCAAACCTTTGCACTTTCTCTAATTTCTTGATGTGTTTGACCAGGTGTGGGTTCCAAACTGGTGCTGCATACTCCAATATGGAACTGACGTACACGGTGTACATGTTTTGAATGGCTCCTTACTCAGGTGTTGAAACGTTATTTTTAAGTTTGCTAGGCGCCCATATGCTGCAGCAGTTATTTGGTTGATGTGCGCCTCAGGAGATGTGTTCGGTATGATGCTCACCCAAAATCCTTTTGCTTGGGCAAGTTTTGCAGTCTTTGGTCCCTAGCCTTTACTCCATCTGTGGTCTTCTTTAACCATTCCCAATCTTCATGACTTTGCACTTGGTGGGGTTAAACTCCAGGAGCCAGCTGTTGGACCAGGCTTGCAGCCTGTGCAGATCCCTTTGTACTCCTACCTGATCCTCATCCACTTGAATTCTCCGCATTAGCATCACATCGCCTGCAAACAGGGACACTTCTGAATCTATCCCTTCCGTCATGTCATTCATATATACCAGAAACAGCACTGGTCCTAGGACTAACCCTTGCGGAACTCCGCTCGTCACAGGCGCCCACTGACACCTCGTCATGTACCATGACTCATTGTTTCCTTCCTGTCAGGTATTCTCTGGTCCGTTGTAGTGCCTTTCCTGTTATTCATGCCTGCTCCTCCAGCTTTTGCACTAATCTCTAGTAAGGAACTGCGTCGAAAGCCTTCTTACAGTCCCAGAAAATGCAATCTACTCACCCCTCTCTCTCCTGTCTTACTTCTGTTACCCTGTCGTAAAACTCCAGTCGATTTGTGGCACAGGATTTCCCATCCCTGAAACTGTGTACATTATCGTATATAATCTCATTTCTTTCTAGATGCTCCACCACTTTTCTCCCGATAAGCTTCTCAATAACTTTGCATACTATACATGTCAGTGTCACTGGTCTGTAGTTTAATGCTACCTGTCTGTCTCCTTTGTGTGTGTGTGTGTGTGTGTGTGTGAGACCCCTAGTCACAAACACCACACACGAGGTTAAACATTAATGAGAATCTGCCTTACATCCAAACCAAGCCACCCAGTGCGCCCTGGCCTGTTAGTGGTGATCTAACAGTGGTCTTGAAGACTCGGATAATGAGTCTAACTTTCTATGACCTGGATCATCTGAGGTGGTGAGGCCCCGACTGGTTAAGGTTGTCAACAACAGCAGCAGCAACAACAACAGCAGCAGCAACAACAACAGCAGCAGCAACAGCTGCAGCAGCAACAGCAGCAGCAACAACAGGAGATAAATCAGCAAAAAGAACACCAACAACAATAGTATACGAGGGAAGAAGAGGATCATTGATAATGATATTAAGGTGCAGAACACGAAGCATGGAGTGTTGACAGATGGAAAAAAACCAGCCTGACTAGTGATGGAGGAAGTAGAGGAGGAGCAGTAGGAGGAGGAGCAGGAGGAGCAGCAGGAGGAGCAGCAGCAGGAGGAGGAGCAGCAGGAGGAGGAGCAGGGTGAAGAAATAAAGAAACGAGATAGGATAAGAAAATGTCCATACGTTGCTAAGATAAAGGGAGAGAGGGAGGAAAGGAGTCAGTGTCTGCCAGGTTAGTGGCAGTCAGTGTCTGTCAGGTTAGTGGCAGTCAGTGTCTGCCAGGTTAGTGGCAGTCAGTGTCTGCCAGGTTAGTGGCAGTCAGTGTCTGCCAGGTTAGTGGCAGTCAGTGTCTGCCAGGTTAGTGGCAGTCAGTGTCTGCCAGGTTAGTGGCAGTCAGTGTCTGCCAGGTTAGTGGCAGTCAGTGTCTGCCAGGTTAGTGGCAGTCAGTGTCTGCCAGGTTAGTGGCAGTCAGTGTCTGCCAGGTTAGTGGCAGTCGGTGCCTGCCAGGTTAGTGGCAGTCAGTGTCTGCCAGGTTAGTGGCAGTCGGTGCCTGCCAGGTTAGTGGCAGTCAGTGTCTGCCAGGTTAGTGGCAGTCGGTGTCTGCCAGGTTAGTGGCAGCCGGTGCCTGCCAGGTTAGTGGCAGTCAGTGTCTGCCAGGTTAGTGGCAATCGGTGCCTGCCAGGTTAGTGGCAGTCAGTGTCTGCCAGGTTAGTGGCAGTCGGTGCCTGCCAGGTTAGTGGCAGTCAGTGTCTGCCAGGTTAGTGGCAGTCGGTGCCTGCCAAGTTAGTGGCAGTCAGTGTCTGCCAGGTTAGTGGCAGTCAGTGTCTGCCAGGTTAGTGGCAGTCGGTGCCTGCCAGGTTAGTGGCAGTCAGTGTCTGCCAGGTTAGTGGCAGTCGGTGCCTGCCAGGTTAGTGGCAGTCAGTGTCTGCCAGGTTAGTGGCAGTCGGTGCCTGCCAGGTTAGTGGCAGTCGGTGCCTGCCAGGTTAGTGGCAGTCGGTGCCTGCCAGGTTAGTGGCAGTCGGTGCCTGCCAGGTTAGTGGCAGTCGGTGTCTGCCAGGTTAGTGGCAGTCAGTGCCTGCCAAGTTAGTGGCAGTCGGTGCCTGCCAGGTTAGTGGCAGTCAGTGCCTGCCAAGTTAGTGGCAGTCGGTGCCTGCCAGGTTAGTGGCAGTCGGTGCCTGCCAGGTTAGTGGCAGTCGGTGCCTGCCAGGTTAGTGGCAGTCGGTGCCTGCCAGGTTAGTGGCAGTCGGTGCCTGCCAGGTTAGTGGCAGTCAGTGTCTGCCAGGTTAGTGGCAGTCAGTGTCCGCCAGGTTAGTGGTAGTCAGTGTCTGCCAGGTTAGTGGCAGTCAGTGTCTGCCAGGTTAGTGGCAGTCAGTGTCTGCCAGGTTAGTGGCAGTCAGTGTCTGCCAGGTTAGTGGCAGTCAGTGTCTGTCAGGTTAGTGGCAGTCAGTGTCTGCCAGGTTAGTGGAAGTCGGTGCCTGCCAGGTTAGTGGCAGTCGGTGCCTGCCAGGTTAGTGGCAGTCAGTGTCTGCCAGGTTAGTGGCAGTCGGTGTCTGCCAGGTTAGTGGCAGCCGGTGCCTGCCAGGTTAGTGGCAGTCAGTGTCTGCCAGGTTAGTGGCAATCGGTGCCTGCCAGGTTAGTGGCAGTCAGTGTCTGCCAGGTTAGTGGCAGTCGGTGCCTGCCAGGTTAGTGGCAGTCAGTGTCTGCCAGGTTAGTGGCAGTCGGTGCCTGCCAGGTTAGTGGCAGTCAGTGTCTGCCAGGTTAGTGGCAGTCGGTGCCTGCCAGGTTAGTGGCAGTCAGTGTCTGCCAGGTTAGTGGCAGTCAGTGTCTGCCAGGTTAGTGGCAGTCGGTGCCTGCCAGGTTAGTGGCAGTCAGTGTCTGCTACGTTAGTGGCAGTCGGTGCCTGCCAGGTTAGTGGCAGTCAGTGTCTGCCAGGTTAGTGGCAGTCGGTGCCTGCCAGGTTAGTGGCAGTCGGTGCCTGCCAGGTCAGTGGCAGTCGGTGCCTGCCAGGTTAGTGGCAGTCGGTGCCTGCCAGGTTAGTGGCAGTCGGTGTCTGCCAGGTTAGTGGCAGTCAGTGCCTGCCAAGTTAGTGGCAGTCGGTGCCTGCCAGGTTAGTGGCAGTCAGTGCCTGCCAAGTTAGTGGCAGTCGGTGCCTGCCAGGTTAGTGGCAGTCGGTGCCTGCCAGGTTAGTGGCAGTCGGTGCCTGCCAGGTTAGTGGCAGTCGGTGCCTGCCAGGTTAGTGGCAGTCGGTGCCTGCCAGGCTAGTGGCAGTCGGTGCCTGCCAGGTTAGTGGCAGTCGGTGCCTGCCAGGTTAGTGGCAGTCGGTGCCTGCCAGGCTAGTGGTAGTCAGTGTCTGCCAGGTTAGTGGCAGTCGGTGCCTGCCAGGTTAGTGGTAGTCAGTGTCTGCCAGGTTAGTGGCAGTCGGTGCCTGCCAGGTTAGTGGTAGTCAGTGTCTGCCAGGTTAGTGGTAGTCAGTGTCTGCCAGGTTAGTGGCAGTCGGTGCCTGCCAGGTTAGTGGCAGTCAGTGTCTGCCAGGTTAGTGGCAGTCAGTGTCTGCCAGGTTAGTGGCAGTCGGTGCCTGCCAGGTTAGTGGTAGTCAGTGTCTGCCAGGTTAGTGGCAGTCAGTGTCTGCCAGGTTAGTGGCAGTCAGTGTCTGCCAGGTTAGTGGCAGTCGGTGCCTGCCAGGTTAGTGGTAGTCAGTGTCTGCCAGGTTAGTGGCAGTCGGTGCCTGCCAGGTTAGTGGTAGTCAGTGTCTGCCAGGTTAGTGGCAGTCAGTGTCTGCCAGGTTAGTGGCAGTCGGTGCCTGCCAGGTTAGTGGTAGTCAGTGTCTGCCAGGTTAGTGGTAGTCAGTGTCTGCCAGGTTAGTGGCAGTCGGTGCCTGCCAGGTTAGTGGTAGTCAGTGTCTGCCAGGTTAGTGGTAGTCACCTCCACAAAAGGCAGAGGACCTCCCAGGACGGCACATCCCTCAACCTCAACGTTGGCCAGGAGAAACCTGACACTACACCAGCTAGTTAGTATATCCAGGGCGAGCTATGTCGAGCAGTGTGCGAAACGTTGCTTAAGATAGTGACCGAGGCAGAACGAGAGAGTGAGTGAGAGAGAGAGGGAGAGAGAGAGTACACAAACCATCAGAATTTAGGTCTCACTATGTGTGTGTGTGTGTGTGTGTGTGTGTGGCACACATATCACTATCATCGTGCCAGGCACTATCTACTTTCACCTCTCTCCCTCCTTCCTTCCCTCCCTCACAACCATCAATTTCAACCATCATCCACCACCACTACCACCATACCTAGACGAGCTTCTATCTACCAACTCACCCAAGTTTACCTTAACCAGCAATTCTCTCTCCAAAACAAGACGTGAACTTATTTAACGATGCCACGAACTTGCAAAACTATGGGTACTTACCATCTTGTCTAATAATAATAATAATAATAATAATAATAATAATAATAATAATAATAATGTTTATTTCTACAAGTATATGATACAACTTATACAGACCATAGCTCACATTAATTAAATACTATTACATAGTAAGCCCCTTGTCATGCAGAGCATTTCGGGCAAATTAGGTCAGTTTTGTCTCCCAGGATGCGACCCAGATCGACACCATGCCTAACCCTTCTAGGGTAGGGTAGGTGCCTGAGCCCGAGCCTTTAGCTCATAAGACTGTCATTCCCATTAGCCCCCTTGGGGCGGGGATGGCAGACCAGAGAGGCCTAGCTTGTGGCTAGGCCTGGGGACAGTTGGTCCCAAAGATGAGGAGGTACATCTGCCTCCTCCCATGGGAGACTTAGGTCTCAGACACTCCCTAAAGAGGGAGCCAAGGCCGGGCCACCACTTGGAAAAGGCCCGGGCCGGGAGAATACCGGCGAATATTTAAGAAGAAGAAGAAGATGCGACCCACACCAGTCAACTAACACCCAGGTACCTATTTTACTGCTAGGTGAACACGGACAGCAGGTGTCTTGAGAAAACACGTCCTAAAGTTTCCACCCGTACCGGAGATCGATCCCTGGACCTCAATGTGTGAGGTGAGTGCGGTAACAATCCACCTACAGGACACCGTGTAAGAACACCCCCCCACCCCTCCTTCCTTCTCTCCTCCTTTTCTTTCTCTCCTCTAGCACGTTCTCTTTCCCCTTCTCTTTCCTCGCTCTTTCATCATTTCTGAGGACCACAACAGACAACAATTTCTTTGGTTAATAACAGCGCTGCGTCCTTGACTTGCAGGGTTAACCAGTCTGTTGATGAGTCTGTGTTGACCTGCACTCACCCCTCCCTAGCATGGTGCCTTGATCTTTCTCTCTCTGGATCAGTGGTGCCTTGATGTCTCTCTCTCTGGATCAGTGGTGCCTTGATCTCTCTCTCTGAATCAGTGGTGCCTTGATCTTTCTCTCTCTGGATCAGTGGTGCCTTGATCTTTCTCTCTCTGGATCAGTGGTGCTTTGATCTCTCTCTCTCTCTCTCTCTCTCTCTCTGCATCAGTGGTGCCTTGGTCTCTCTACATCATTGGTGCCTTGATTCTTCAGTATCAATGATGCCTTGATACCTCTGGATCAGTGGCTCTTGAAACATCTGAATCAGTGGTTTCTTGATACCTCTGTATCAATGGTTCCTTGATACCTCTGAATCAATGGTTTCTTGAAATCTCTGGATCAATGATTCCTTGATCTCTCTGGGTTAGTGGTTCCTTGATACCCCTGGATCAATGGTTTAATGATGCCTCTGGATCAATGGTTCCTTGATCTCTATGGATCAATGATTTCTTGATACCTCTGGACCAATGGTGTCTTGATACCTCGACATCAACTGACTCTGTGATCATTACCGACTCTCTATCATCACTGAGGACTCACATGATCATTTTAGAAGCCACGTATAGATACTCAACAATCAGAGATAAATTAGTATACAATTGCTATGGATCCCATCACACATTGGATCACTCCATGATAAAGTGATACGCTAGTCAAGGAAAACATCCTGAAGGAGAATGTAGAATATAACTTGCTTGTAACCGTGACTAGCATTAGGAATAATGTTAGGAGAGAAGTAAATAATGAAAGTGAGTGTTATAGGAATGCAGTTAGAAGCCTGAGTAGATCTATAACCCACTATGATAACATGAACGTAGATAAGTAGGTTTATGGAGCAGCTTGCAATGTGAACACTGATGTTGTAGTGGCCAGGCTTAGGCTTGGTTACAAGTACTTCTGACAGTCTGGCAGACACAGACTGACTGATGTTGTAGTGGCCAGGCTTAGGCTTGGTTACAAGTACTTCTGGCAGTCTGGCAGACACAGACTGACTGATGTTGTAGTGGCCAGGCTTAGGCTTGGTTACAAGTACTTCTGACAGTTTGGCAGACACAGACTGACTGATGTTGTAGTGGCCAGGCTTAGGCTTGGTTACAAGTACTTCTGACAGTTTGGCAGACACAGACTGACTGATGTTGTAGTGGCCAGGCTTAGGCTTGGTTACAAGTACTTCTGGCAGTCTGGCAGACACACAGACTGACTGATGTTGTAGTGGCCAGGCTTAGGCTTGGTTACAAGTACTTCTGGCAGTCTGGCAGACACAGACTGACTGATGTTGTAGTGGCCAGGCTTAGGCTTGGTTACAAGTACTTCTGGCAGTCTGGCAGACACACAGATGATGATCAAACTAAATGTAAATTATGTGATCAGGCATATGGTCACTCTCTTGAACACTATGTGCTTAATTGTCCACTTATTGAGGAATACAGAGACAGACAGTATAATAACCTATGTGACATGTCAAGATATCTTATTAATGAAAATAAGATACCAGATATACTAAGCAAATTTCCTGAAATTGCTTGTAACAGATAATTGAACTGCAGATATAAATCAAAATGTATTCCTGTTAACTCCTTTTGAGGCCTAGTTCCTAGGCCTACTATATATCCATATGCTCTTGTGCTACCATCCACAGGATGGACATGAGGTGTACAATACTCTAGTCTCTCTCCCTCTCTATAACCCCTCCCTGGAGGTAGAATGACCCTCCCCTCCCCCTCCCCCCCCCCCAGTCCTTCAGCGTAAGACGACACAAGGAACGCACATTGGCGTTTCCTCCGGCGTATTGTGTATCAGGTGTGAGGTATCAGGCGTTGATCCTCAGTGTAACACCACCACCTGTCACCAGCTGTGTGTGTGTGTGTGTGTGTGTGTGTGTGTGTGTGTGTGTGTGTGTGTGTGTGTACTCACCTAATTATGGCTGCAGAGGTCGATTCACAGCTCTTGGCCTTGCCTCTTCACTGGTCGCTACTAGGTCCTCTCTCCCTGCTCCATGAGCTTTATCACACCTCTTCCTAAAGCTTTGTATGGTTCCTGCCTCCACTACGTCACTTTCCAGATTGTTCCACTTCCTGATAACTCTGTGACTGAAGAAATGCTTCCTAACATCCCTGTGACTCATCTGAGTCTTCAACTTCCAGTTGTGACCCCTTGTTGCTGTGTCCCATCTCTGGAACATCCTGTCTATCCACCCTGTCAATTCCTATCAGTATTTTATATGTCGTTATCATGTCCTCTCCATCCTCTTGTGTGTGTGTACTCACACAGTTGAGGTTGCAGGGGTCGAGTCCAAGCTCCTGGCCCCGCCTCTTCACTGGTCGCCACTAGGTCACTCTCCCTGAACCGTGAGCTTTATCATACCTCTGCTTAAAGCTATGTATGGATCCTGCCTCCACTACATCGCTTCCCAAACTATTCAACTTCCTGACTACTCTGTGGCTGAAGAAATACTTCCTAACATTCCTGTGAGTCATCTGTGTCTTCACCTTCCAACTGTGTCCCCTTGTTGCTGTGTCCCATCTCTGGAACATCCTGTCTTTGTCCACCTTGTCAATTCCTCTCAGTATTTTGTATGTCGTTATCATGTTCCCCCTATCTCTCCTGTCCTCCAGTGTCGTCAGGTTGATTTCCCTTAACCTCTCCTCGTAGGACATACCTCTTAGCTCTGGGACTAGTCTTGTTGCAAACTTTTGCACTTTCTCTAGTTTCTTTACGTGCTTGGCTAGGTGTGGGTTCCAAACTGGTGCCGCATAATCCAATATGGGCCTAACGTACACGGTGTACAGGGTCCTGAACAATTCCTTATTAAGATGTCGGGATGCTGTTCTGAGGTTTGCTAGGCGCCCATATGCTGCAGCAGTTATTTGGTTGATGTGCGCTTCAGGAGATGTGCCTGGTGTTATACTCACCCCAAGATCTTTTTCCTTGAGTGAGGTTTGTAGTCTCTGGCTCCCTAGACTGTACTCCGTCTTCGGTCTTCTTTGCCCTTCCCCAATCTTCATGACTTTGCACTTGGTGGGGTTGAACTCCAGGAGCCAGTTGCTGGACCAGGTCTGCAGCCTGTCCAGATCCCTTTGTAGTTCTGCCTGGTCTTCGATCGAATGAATTCTTCTCATCATCTTCACGTCATCTGCAAACAGGGACACTTCGGAGTCTATTCCTTCCGTCATGTCGTTCACAAATACCAGAAACAGCAATGGTCCTAGGACTGACCCCTGTGGGACCCTGCTGGTCACAGGTGCCCACTCTGACACCTCGCCACGTACCATGACTCGCTGCTGTCTTCCTGACAAGTATTCCCTGATCCATTGTAGTGCCTTCCCTGTTATCCCTGCTTGTGTGTGTGTGTGTGTGTGTACTCACCTATTTGTGGTTGCAGGGATCGAGTCATAGCTCCTGGCACCGCCTCTTCGCTGATTGCTACTAGGTCCTCTCTCTCCCTGCCCTATGAGCTTTATCATACCTCGCCTTAAAACTATGCATGGTTCCCGCCTCCACTACGTCACTTTCTAGGCTATTCCACGGCCTGACTACTCTATGACTGAAGAAATACTTCCTAACATCCCTTTGATTCATCCGAGTCTTCAACTTCCAATTGTGACCTCTTGTGTCTGTGTCCCATCTTTGGAACATCCCGTCTTTGTCCACCTTGTCTATTCCGCGCAGTATTTTATATGTCGTTATCATGTCTCCCCTGACCCTCCTGTCATCCAGTGTCGTCAGGCCGATTTCCCTCAACCTTTCTTCGTAGGACAATCCCCGTAGCTCTGGGACTAGTCTTGTTGCAAACCTTTGTGTGTGTGTGTGTACTCACCTAGTTGAGGTTGCAGGGCTCGAGTCCAAGCTCCTGGCCCCGAATCTTCACTGTGTGTGCGCGCGTATGTGTGTGTGCGTGTGTGTGTGTGTGTGTGTGTGTGTGTGTGTGTGTACTCACCTATTTGTACTCACCTATTTGTGGTTGCAGGGGTCGAGTCCTAGCTCCTGGCCCCGCCTCTTCACCGGTTGCTACTAGACCCTCTCTCTCCCCGCTCCATGAGCTTTATCAAACCTCGTCTTAAAACTGTGTATGGTTCCTGCCTCCACTACGTCATTTTCTAGGCTATTCCACTGCCTTACAACTCTATGACTGAAGAAATACTTTCTACTATCTCTCTGACTCATTTGTGTCTTCAACTTCCAATTGTGGCCTCTTGTTTCTGTGTCCCCTCCCTGGAACATCCTGTCCTTGTCCACCTTGTCTATTCCACGCAGTATTTTATATGTCGTTATCATGTCTCCCCTGACCCTCCTGTCCTCCAGTGTCGTCAGGCCGATTTCCCTTAATCTTTCTTCATAGGACATTCCCCTTAGCTCTGGAACTAACCTTGTTGCAAACCTTTGTACTTTCTCTAGTTTCTTGACGTGCTTTATCAAGTGCGGGTTCCAAACAGGTGCTGCATACTCCAGTATGGGCCTGACATACACGGTGTACAGTGTCTTGAATGATTCCTTACTAAGGTGTCGGAATGCTGTTCTCAGGTTTGCCAGGCGCCCATATGCTGCAGCAGTTATCTGATTGATGTGTGCTTCCGGAGACATGCTCGGTGTTATACTCACCCCAAGATCTTTCTCCTTGAGTGAGGTTTGCAGTCTTTGGCCACCTAGCCTATACTCTGTCTGTGGTCTTCTGTGCCCTTCCCCTATCTTCATGACTTTGCATTTGGCAGGATTAAATTCGAGAAGCCATTTGCTGGACCAGGTGTCCAGTCTGTCCAGGTCTCTTTGAAGTCCTGCCTGGTCCTCATCAGATTTAATTCTCCTCATTAACTTCACATCATCTGCAAACAGGGACACTTCTGAGTCTAACCCTTCCGTCATGTCGTTCACATATACCAAAAATAGCACTGGTCCTAGGACCGACCCCTGTGGGACCCCGCTCGTCACAGGTGCCCACTGTGATACATCATTACGTACCATGACTCGTTGTTGCCTCCCTGTCAGGTATTCTCTGATCCATTGCAGTGCCCTTCCTGTTATATGCGCCTGATGCTCTAGCTTCTGCACTAATCTCTTGTGAGGAACTGTGTCAAAGGCCTTCTTGCAGTCCAAGAAGATGCAATCAACCCACCCCTCTCTCTCTTGTCTTACTTCTGTTATTTTATCATAAAACTCCAGAAGGTTTGTGACACAGGATTTGCCTTCCGTGAATCCGTGCTGGTTGGCATTTATACTCCTGTTCCGTTCCAGGTGCTCCACCACTCTCCTCCTGATAATCTTCTCCATAATTTTGTGTGTGTGTGTGTGTGTGTGTGTGTGTGTGTGTGTGTGTGTGTGTGTGTGTGTGTGTGTGTGTGTGTAAGGTACCTGTTTACTGATAACTCAACAGTACCTGTAATCGAACCCAGCTCCCCTTCCCTTGTGGGCTAACCACCCTACTGTCCAGTAAATGGGGCAAACACTATTACAAATAGTGAACTAGCTGGTTTTCCTGGCATAGTTCTAACTACTTCTGGAGGTGAAGACAAAGTTGTTAGTGTAGCGGAGAGTGGAGAGAGCCTTCAGCTTGATTATCCCAACTTCAACCAGGATGGTCATCCATTACTGATAGTAGCAGATAGTCCTACCCTGCTGAGAGCCTCGATCTGGACACTGATAGTTACTGATAGCTTTCTTTACTCACTCTCTCTCTCTCTCTCTCTCAGAGATATCTCTTAATCTCTTGCATTTTACACTGAGGAAACAGATTAGAGAGAGAAAGAAAGAGAGATAGATGAAGAAAGAATAGTGCATAAAGAAAATGTAGGTAGAAAGTAGAAAGTAGCAGAAGTGAAAGTTTATGAGAGAGAGAGAGAGAGAGAGAGAGAGAGAGAGAGAGAGAGAGAGAGAGAGAGATTATCTCCGTGCAAGAAGGGAACTTGGGAATATTAATTAAGGAGATGTGAAGCATTGGTAATTGTCTCCCTGGGAGACTGTCTCTCAATGTATATCTCCCTGGGAGACTGTCTCTCAGTGTATATCTCCCTGGGAGACTGTCTCTCAATGTATATCTCCCTGGGAGACTGTCTCTCAGTGTATATCTCCCTGGGAGACTGTCTCTCAGTGTATATCTCCCTGGGAGACTGTCTCTCAGTGTATATCTCCCTGGGAGACTGTCTCTCAGTGTATATCACCCTGGGAGACTGTCTCTCAATGTATATCTCCCTGGGAGACTGTCTCTCAATGTATATCTCCCTGGGAGACTGTCTCTCAGTGTATATCTCCCTGGGAGACTGTCTCTCAGTGTATATCTCCCTGGGAGACTGTCTCTCAGTGTATATCACCCTGGGAGACTGTCTCTCAGTGTATATCACCCTGGGAGACTGTCTCTCAGTGTATATCACCCTGGGAGACTGTCTCTCAGTGTATATCTCCCTGGGAGACTGTCTCTCAGTGTATATCACCCTGGGAGACTGTCTCTCAGTGTATATCACCCTGGGAGACTGTCTCTCAGTGTATATCACCCTGGGAGACTGTCTCTCAGTGTATATCACCCTGGGAGACTGTCTCTCAGTGTATATCACCCTGGGAGACTGTCTCTCAGTGTATATCACCCCTGGGAGACTGTCTCTCAGTGTATATCACCCTGGGAGACTGTCTCTTCAGTGTATATCACCCTGGGAGACTGTCTCTCAGTGTATATCACCCTGGGAGACTGTCTCTCAGTGTATATCACCCTGGGAGACTGTCTCTCAGTGTATATCACCCTGGGAGACTGTCTCTCAGTGTATATCACCCTGGGAGACTGTCTCTCAGTGTATATCAACCTGGGAGACTGTCTCTCAGTGTATATCACCCTGGAGACTGTCTCTCAGTGTATATCACCCTGGGAGACTGTCTCTCAGTGTATATCACCCTGGGAGACTGTCTCTCAGTGTATATCACCCTGGGAGACTGTCTCTCAGTGTATATCACCCTGGGAGACTGTCTCTCAGTGTATATCACCCTGGGAGACTGTCTCTCAGTGTATATCACCCTGGGAGACTGTCTCTCAGTGTATATCACCCTGGGAGACTGTCTCTCAGTGTATATCACCCTGGGAGACTGTCTCTCAGTGTATATCACCCTGGGAGACTGTCTCTCAGTGTATATCACCCTGGGAGACTGTCTCTCAGTGTATATCACCCTGGGAGACTGTCTCTCAGTGTATATCACCCTGGGAGACTGTCTCTCAGTGTATATCATCCTGGGAGACTGTCTCTCAGTGTATATCACCCTGGGAGACTGTCTATCAGTGTATATCACCCTGGGAGACTGTCTCTCAGTGTATATCACCCTGGGAGACTGTCTCTCAGTGTATATCATCCTGGGAGACTGTCTCTCAGTGTATATCATCCTGGGAGACTGTCTCTCAGTGTATATCACCCTGGGAGACTGTCTCTCAGTGTATATCTCCCTGGGAGACTGTCTCTCAGTGTATATCATCCTGGGAGACTGTCTCTCAGTGTATATCACCCTGGGAGACTGTCTCTCAGTGTATATCTCCCTGGGAGACTGTCTCTCAGTGTATATCACCCTGGGAGACTGTCTCTCAGTGTATATCACCCTGGGAGACTGTCTCTCAGTGTATATCACCCTGGGAGACTGTCTCTCAGTGTATATCACCCTGGGAGACTGTCTCTCAGTGTATATCACCCTGGGAGACTGTCTCTCAGTGTATATCACCCTGGGAGACTGTCTCTCAGTGTATATCACCCTGGGAGACTGTCTCTCAGTGTATATCACCCTGGGAGACTGTCTCTCAGTGTATATCTCCCTGGGAGACTGTCTCTCAGTATATATCACCCTGGGAGACTGTCTCTCAGTGTATATCACCCTGGAAGACTGTCTCTCAGTGTATATCTCCCTGGGAGACTGTCTCTCAGTGTATATCTCCCTGGGAGACTGTCTCTCAGTTTATATCTCCCTGGGAGACTGTCTCTCAGTGTATATCACCCTGGGAGACTGTCTCTCAGTGTATATCACCCTGGGAGACTGTCTCTCAGTGTATATCACCCTGGGAGACTGTCTCTCAGTGTATATCTCCCTGGGAGACTGTCTCTCAGTGTATATCTCCCTGGGAGACTGTCTCTCAGTTTATATCACCCTGGAAGACTGTCTCTCAGTGTATATCACCCTGGGAGACTGTCTCTCAGTGTATATCACCCTGGAAGACTGTCTCTCAGTGTATATCACCCTGGGAGACTGTCTCAGTGTATATCACCCTGGGAGACTGTCTCTCAGTGTATATCACCCTGGGAGACTGTCTCTCAGTGTATATCACCCTGGGAGACTGTCTCTCAGTGTATATCACCCTGGGAGACTGTCTCTCAGTGTATATCACCCTGGGAGACTGTCTCTCAGTGTATATCACCCTGGGAGACTGTCTCTCAGTGTATATCACCCTGGGAGACTGTCTCTCAGTGTATATCACCCTGGGAGACTGTCTCTCAGTGTATATCATCCTGGGAGACTGTCTCTCAGTGTATATCACCCTGGGAGACTGTCTCTCAGTGTATATCACCCTGGGAGACTGTCTCTCAGTTTATATCTCCCTGGGAGACTGTCTCTCAGTGTATATCACCCTGGGAGACTGTCTCTCAGTGTATATCACCCTGGGAGACTGTCTCTCAGTGTATATCACCCTGGGAGACTGTCTCTCTGTGTATATCATCCTGGGAGACTGTCTCTCAGTGTATATCACCCTGGGAGACTGTCTCTCAGTGTATATCACCCTGGGAGACTGTCTCTCAGTGTATATCACCCTGGGAGACTGTCTCTCAGTGTATATCATCCTGGGAGACTGTCTCTCAGTGTATATCACCCTGGGAGACTGTCTCTCAGTGTATATCACCCTGGGAGACTGTCTCTCAGTGTATATCACCCTGGGAGACTGTCTCTCAGTGTATATCATCCTGGGAGACTGTCTCTCAGTGTATATCACCCTGGGAGACTGTCTCTCAGTGTATATCATCCTGGGAGACTGTCTCTCAGTGTATATCACCCTGGGAGACTGTCTCTCAGTGTATATCACCCTGGGAGACTGTCTCTCAGTGTATATCATCCTGGGAGACTGTCTCTCAGTGTATATCATCCTGGGAGACTGTCTCTCAGTGTATATCACCCTGGGAGACTGTCTCTCAGTGTATATCACCCTGGGAGACTGTCTCTCAGTTTATATCTCCCTGGGAGACTGTCTCTCAGTGTATATCACCCTGGGAGACTGTCTCTCAGTTTATATCTCCCTGGGAGACTGTCTCTCTGTGTATATCATCCTGGGAGACTGTCTCTCAGTGTATATCATCCTGGGAGACTGTCTCTCAGTGTATATCACCCTGGGAGACTGTCTCTCAGTTTATATCATCCTGGGAGACTGTCTCTCAGTGTATATCACCCTGGGAGACTGTCTCTCAGTGTATATCATCCTGGGAGACTGTCTCTCAGTGTATATTACCCTGGGAGACTGTCTCTCAGTGTATATCACCCTGGGAGACTGTCTCTCAGTGTATATCACCCTGGGAGACTGTCTCTCAGTGTATATCACCCTGGGAGACTGTCTCTCAGTGTATATCATCCTGGGAGACTGTCTCTCAGTGTATATCACCCTGGGAGACTGTCTCTCAGTTTATATCATCCTGGGAGACTGTCTCTCAGTGTATATCACCCTGGGAGACTGTCTCTCAGTGTATATCATCCTGGGAGACTGTCTCTCAGTGTATATCACCCTGGGAGACTGTCTCTCAGTGTATATCATCCTGGGAGACTGTCTCTCAGTGTATATCACCCTGGGAGACTGTCTCTCAGTGTATATCATCCTGGGAGACTGTCTCTCAGTGTATATCACCCTGGGAGACTGTCTCTCAGTGTATATCACCCTGGGAGACTGTCTCTCAGTGTATATCATCCTGGGAGACTATCACCCTGGGAGACTGTCTCTCAGTATATATCACCCTGGGAGACTGTCTCTCAGTGTATATCACCCTGGGAGACTGTCTCTCAGTGTATATCATCCTGGGAGACTATCACCCTGGGAGACTGTCTCTCAGTATATATCACCCTGGGAGACTGTCTCTCAGTGTATATCATCCTGGGAGACTGTCTCTCAGTGTATATCACCCTGGGAGACTGTCTCTCAGTTTATATCATCCTGGGAGACTGTCTCTCAGTGTATATCACCCTGGGAGACTGTCTCTCAGTGTATATCATCCTGGGAGACTGTCTCTCAGTGTATATCACCCTGGGAGACTGTCTCTCAGTGTATATCACCCTGGGAGACTGTCTCTCAGTGTATATCACCCTGGGAGACTGTCTCTCAGTGTATATCACCCTGGGAGACTGTCTCTCAGTGTATATCACCCTGGGAGACTGTCTCTCAGTGTATATCACCCTGGGAGACTGTCTCTCAGTGTATATCACCCTGGGAGACTGTCTCTCAGTGTATATCACCCTGGGAGACTGTCTCTCAGTGTATATCACCCTGGGAGACTGTCTCTCAGTGTATATCACCCTGGGAGACTGTCTCTCAGTGTATATCACCCTGGGAGACTGTCTCTCAGTGTATATCACCCTGGGAGACTGTCTCTCAGTGTATATCACCCTGGGAGACTGTCTCTCAGTGTATATCACCCTGGGAGACTGTCTCTCAGTGTATATCATCCTGGGAGACTGTCTCTCAGTGTATATCACCCTGGGAGACTGTCTCTCAGTGTATATCACCCTGGGAGACTGTCTCTCAGTGTATATCACCCTGGGAGACTGTCTCTCAGTGTATATCACCCTGGGAGACTGTCTCTCAGTGTATATCATCCTGGGAGACTGTCTCTCAGTGCATATATCTACTATGTGTATATTTTAAAGTCTATCTCTCAGAAAAATCTGTCAGTATACATGTGTGTGTTGAAGATGATGTCAGAACACGTCCCTGCGTCCTCCTCCTCGTCCTCCATAATACCTGGTGACCACCTGCAGCTTTCAGACTGACAACCATCTTGAAGACCTGACGTGAACCACTTTGTTGATCACCTTCCCCAGCAGCAGGAGCAGCAGCAGGAGCAGCAGCAGGCGGAGCAGCAGGAGGAGCAGCAGGAGCAGCAGCAGGAGCAGCAGCAGGAGCAGCAGCAGGAGCAGCAGCAGGAGCAGCAGCAGGAGCAGCAGCAGGAGCAGCAGCAGGAGCAGCAGCAGCAGGAGCAGCAGGAGCAGCAGGAGGCTTCAGGAACAAGACGGCTCCTTCCTTTGTATCCTCTCTCTCTCTCTCTCTCTCTTCTCACTTCTCTACCTTCCTCCCTTGTTTACTACACCTTTCCCTACTGTTCCGTCTCTCTACCCCGACACACCATGCCAGAGATTATTTCCCAGTAACAGTAGGCCTTAGGCAGTGATGTGTCATGTCACCATGGGTGGTGACGCATGTAGATGGTGTTGTAAGACAAGTGAATGAGGGGTGTGTGTGTGCTGGGGAGGTGCTGGGGTGGTGCTGGGATGGTGCAGGGATGGTGCTGGGGAGGTGCTGGGATGGTGCTGGGGAGGTGCTGGGATGGTGCTGGGGAGGTGCTGACGTGCTGGGGAGGTGCTAGGGTGGTGCTGGGATGGTGCTGGGATGGTGCTGGGGAGGTGCTGGGGAGGTGCTGGGATGGTGCTGGGATGGTGCTGGGGAGGTGCTGGGATGGTGCTGGGATGGTGCTGGGGAGGTGCTGGGGAGGTGCTGGGATGGTGCTGGGATGGTGCTGGGGAGGTGCTGGGATGGTGCTGGGGAGGTGCTGGGATGGTGCTGGGGAGGTGCTGGAGGAGATGCTGGGATGTGCTGATGAGGTGCTGGAGGTGCTGGGGTGGTGCTGAAGAGGTGCTGAGGAGGTGCTGGGGTGGTGCTGGGGTGGTGCTGGGATGGTGCTGGGGAGGTGCTGGGGAGGTGCTGGGATGGTGCTGGGGTGGTGCTGGAGGTACTGGGGTGGTGCTGGGGAGGTGCTGGGGAGGTGCTGGGGAGGTGCTGGGGTGGTGCTGGGGAGGTGCTGGGGAGGTGCTGGGATGGTGCTAGGGAGATGCTGGGGAGGTGCTGGGGAGGTGCTGGGGTGGTGCTGGGGTGGTGCTGGGGAGGTGCTAGGGAGGTGCTGGGGTGGTGCTGGGGAGGTGCTGGGAGGTGCTGGGGAGGTGCTGGGATGGTGCTGGGGAGGTGCTGGGAGGTGCTGGGGTGGTGGTGGGGAGGTGCTGGGGAGGTGCTGGGGTGGTGCTGGGGTGGTGCTGGGGAGGTGCTGGGGAGGTGCTGGGATGGTGCTGGGGAGGTGCTGGAGAGGTGCTGGGGATGCTGGGGAGGTGCTGGGGAGGTGCTGGGGAGGTGCTGGGGAGGTGCTGGGATGGTGCTGGGGAGGTGCTAGGGGAGGTGCTGGGGTGGTGCTGGGGAGGTGCTGGAGAGGTGCTGGGGTGGTGCTGGGGAGGTGCTGGGGAGGTGCTGGGGAGGTGCTGGGGTGGTGCTGGGGAGGTGCTGGGGAGGTGCTGGGGAGGTGCTGGGGTGGTGCTGGGGAGGTGCTGGGGAGGTGCTGGGGAGGTGCTGGGGTGGTGCTGGGGAGGTGCTGGGGAAGTGCTGGGGAGGTGGTGGGGTGGTGCTGGGGAGGTGCTGGGGAGGTGCTGGGGAGGTGCTGGGGTGGTGCTGGGGAGGTGCTGGGGTGGTGCTGGGGTGGTGCTGGGGAGGTGCTGGGGAGGTGCTGGGGTGGTGCTGGGGAGGTGCTGGGGTGGTGCTGGGGAGGTGCTGGGGTGGTGCTGGGGAGGTGCTGGGGTGGTGCTGGGGAGGTGCTGGGGAGGTGCTGGGGAGGTGCTGGGGAGGTGCTGGGGAGGTGCTGGGGAGGTGCTGGGGAGGTGCTGGGGAGGTGCTGGGGAGGTGCTGGGGAGGTGCTGGGGAGGTGCTGGGGTGCTGGGGAGGTGCTGGGGTGGTGCTGGGGAGGTGCTGGGGAAGGTGCTGGGGAGGTGCTGGGGTGGTGCTGGGGAGGTGCTGGGGAGGTGCTTGGGAGGTGCTGGGGTGGTGCTGGGGAGGTGCTGGGGAGGTGCTGGGGAGGTGCTGGGGAGGTGCTGGGGAGGTGCTGGGGAGGTGCTGGGGAGGTGCTGGGGAGGTGCTGGGGTGGTGCTGGGGTGGTGCTGGGGAGGTGCTGGGGTGGTGCTGGGGTGGTGCTGGGATGGTGCTGGGGTGGTGCTGGGATGGTGCTGGGATTTTGCTGGGGTGGTGCTGGGATGGTGCTGGGATGGTGCTGGGGTGGTGCTGGGATGGTGCTGGGGTGGTGCTGGGGTGGTGCTGGGGTGGTGCTGGGATGGTGCTGGGATGGTGCTGGGGTGGTGCTGGGGTGGTGCTGGGGTGGTGCTGGGGTGGTGCTGGGATGGTGCTGGGATTGTGCTGGGGTGGTGCTGGGATGGTGCTGGGGTGGTGCTGGGGTGGTGCTGGGGTGGTGCTGGGGTGGTGCTGGGATGGTGCTGGGGAGGTGCTGGGATGGTGCTGGGGTGGTGCTGGGATGGTGCTGGGGTGGTGCTGGGGTGGTGCTGGGGTGGTGCTGGGGTGGTGCTGGGATGGTGCTGGGGTGGTGCTGGGGTGGTGCTGGGGTGGTGCTGGGGTGGTGCTGGGGTGGTGCTGGGGTGGTGCTGGGGTGGTGCTGGGGTGGTGCTGGGGTGGTGCTGGGGTGCTGTGTGCTGGGGTGGTGCTGGGGTGGTGCTGGGGTGGTGCTGGGATGGTGCTGGGATGGTGCTGGGGTGGTGCTGGGGTGGTGCTGGGGTGGTGCTGGGGTGGTGCTGGGGTGGTGCTGGGGTGGTGTAGCACTGACCAGGTGAATCATAAAACTGACAAAGTGTCTTAAATAATAATAATAATAATAATAATAATAATAATAATAATAATAATAATAATAATAATAATAATTATAATTATAATAATAATAAAACAAATCCAGCAATAAAAACATGCTTCTCTCCTTGTTTTCCTGTTTCTTCCGTTGTTTTCCTGTTTCTTTGCCGTTGTTTGCCTGTTTTTCCTGGCGGTGTTACACCGTGGTAACACAGTGTAGTGTCAGACGTGAGTCAGCATTAAATGTTGCAGGAGTGTGTTGCAAGAAGCACAGTGCAAGTGAACGGTAGAAGTGTGCAACAGAGGAAGAGAGAGAACTTGTGCTTGGGGGGGAGGGGGGACTTGGTCAACAATGCAACAGTGAAAATCTACCATGCAGGAAAACACGCAACACATACACACGGGGGTCCTTGGAGTTTCAATTCGAGCTGGAGAGGCATTCTGCAGTTATCACAGATGCGGATAGGACTACGCTGGTCCATCCTGGACCACACTGATCCATCCTAGACCACACTGGCCCATCCTGGACCACACTGGCCCATCCTAGACAACACTGGTCCATCCTGGACAACAATGATCCATCCTGGACCACACTGGCCCATCCTAGACCACACTGGCCCATCCTAGACCACACTGGTCCATTCTAGACCACACTGGTTCATCCTAGACCACAATGGTCCATCATGGACCACACTGGTCCATCCTAGACCACACTGGTTCATCCTAGACCACAATGGTCCATCATGGACCACACTGGTCCATCCTAGACCACACTGGTTCATCCTAGACCACAATGGTCCATCATGGACCACACTGGTCCATCCTAGACCACACTGGTCCATCCTAGACCACACTGGCCCATCCTGGACCACACTGGTTCATCCTAGACCACACTGGTCCATCCTAGACCACACTGGCCCATCCTGGACCACACTGGTCCATCCTAGACCACACTGGTTCATCCTAGACCACAATGGTCCATCATGGACCACACTGGCCCATCCTGGACCACACTGGTCCATCATGGACCACACAAGTTTTCAGTCACACACACATAACAAGTAGCAGCTGTACTGCTGTTGTTGCTGTTATTGTTGCTGTTGTTGCTGTTATTGTTGCTGTTGTTGCTGTTATTGTTGCTGTTGTTGCTGTTATTGTTGCTGTTGTTGCTGTTATTGTTGCTGTTGTTGCTGTTATTGTTGCTGTTGTTGCTGTTATTGTTGCTGTTGTTGCTGTTATTGTTGCTGTTGTTGCTGTTATTGTTGCTGTTGTTGCTGTTATTGTTATTATTGCTGCTGCTGCTGCTACTGTTTTTATTTTAATTACTGCTGTTATTGATGCTGTGGCTGCTGTTACTACTGCTGTTATTACTGTTGTTATTGCAGCTACTACTGATGCTATCGCTGCTGTTACTGCTGTTATTGATGCTGTTATTGATGCTGTGGCTGTTGTTATTGCTGCTATTACCGATGTTATTGCTGCTGTTACTGCTGTTATTGGTGCTGTTATTGCTGCTACTACTGATGCTATCGCTGCTGTTACTGCTGTTATTGGTGCTGTTATTGCTGCTATTACTGATGCTATCGCTGCTGTTACTGCTGTTATTGGTGCTGTTATTGCTGCTATTACTGATGCTATCGCTGCTGTTACTGCTGTTATTGGTGCTGTTATTGCTGCTATTACTGATGCTATCGCTGCTGTTACTGCTGTTATTGGTGCTGTTATTGCTGCTATTACTGATGCTATCGCTGCTGTTACTGCTGTTATTGGTGCTGTTATTGCTGCTATTACTGATGCTATCGCTGCTGTTACTGCTGTTATTGGTGCTGTTATTGCTGCTATTACTGATGCTATCGCTGCTGTTACTGCTGTTATTGGTGCTGTTATTGCTGCTACTACTGATGCTATCGCTGCTGTTACTGCTGTTATTGGTGCTGTTATTGCAAGATAAGAGTGCAGAACAGCGCTACAATAGACAGCCTCTGGACAGAAGGTCAGGATAAGAGTGGACGGAAGTGGACAGAAGAATGACAGGATGTGAAGGAGGCTGTCTCAAGGACGCCACAGCTTCAGTGACAGGCATCAATGAGAGGCATCAGTGAGAGGCATCAATGAGAAGTATTAGTGAGGCATCAGCGAGAGACGTCAATGAGAGGCATCAAAGAGAGGCGTCAATGAGAATTATCAATGAGAGGCATCAGTTAGAGGCATCAGTGAGAGACATCAATGAGAGGTATCAGTGAAAAGCATCAAGAGGCATCAGTGAGGAAATCAAATGATGTATGTTGATATCAGAGTGAGAGAGAGAGAGAGAGAGAAAGAGAGAGAGAGAGAGAGAGAGAGAGAGAGAGAGAGAGAGAGAGAGAGAGAGAGAGAGAGAGAGGAGACAGGCACTGTTGCTCTCTAACAGGAAGACATCTCATGGTTGAGAGGCAGTGTGAGGCGGCAGTGTGAGGTGGCAGTGTGAGGCCGCATGTGTGAAGTGGCAGTGTGAGGTGGCAGTGTGAGGTGGCAGTGTGAGGTGGCAGTGTAAAGTGGCAGTGTGAGGTGGCAGTGTGAGGTCGCATGTGTGAGGGGGCAGTGTGAGGTGGAAGTGTGAGGTGGCAGTGTGAGGTGGCAGTGTGAGGTAGCAGTGTGAGGTGGCAGTGTGAGGCGGCAGTGTGAGGTGGCAGTTTGAGGCATGCTTCAGCGGTGGACCGAGTATGGACCATCATCACTACTACCACTATCAACACTACTACCACTGTCATCACTACTACCACTGTCAACACTGCTACCACTATCATCACTACTACCACTATCAACACTACTACCACTGTCATCACTACTACCACTGTCAACACTACTACCACTGTCAACACTACTACCACTGTCATCACTACTACCACTGTCATCACTACTACCACTGTCAACACTACTACCACTGTCATCACTACTACCACTGTCAACACAACTACCACTGTCAACACTACTACCACTGTCATCACTACTACCACTGTCAACACTACTACCACTGTCATCACTACTACCACTGTCAGCACTACTACCACTGTCAACACTACTACCACTGTCATCACTACTACCACTGTCATCACTACTACCACTGTCAACACTACTAACATTGTCAACACTACTACCACTATCATCACTACTACCACTATCAACACTACTACCACTGTCAACACTACTACCACTGTCATCACTACTACCACTGTCAACACTATTACCACTGTCATCACTACTACCACTGTCAACACTACTACCACTGTCAACACTACTACCACTGTCAACACTACTACCACTGTCATCACTACTACCACTGTCAACACAACTACCACTGTCAACACTACTACCACTGTCATCACTACTACCACTGTCAACACTACTACCACTGTCAACACTACTACCACTGTCAACACTACTACAACTGTCAACACTACTACCACTGTCATCACTACTACCACTGTCAACACTACTACCACTGTCATCACTACTACCACTGTCAGCACTACTACCACTGTCAACACTACTACCACTGTCATCACTACTACCACTGTCAACACTACTACCACTGTCATCACTACTACCACTGTCAACACTACTACCACTGTCAACACTACTACCACTATCAGCACTACTACCACTATCAACACTACTACCACTATCATCACTACTACCACTATCATCACTACTACCACTATCAACACTACTACCACTATCAACACTACTACCACTAGCATCACCACCACCACTATCATCACTACTACCACTATCATCACTACTACCACTATCATCACAACTACCACTATCATCACTACTACCACTATCATCACTAATATCACTATCAACACTACCACTATCATCACTACTACCACTATCATCACTACTACCACTATCATCACTACTACCACTATCAACACTACTACCACTATCAACACTACTACCACTAGCATCACCACCACCACTATCATCACTACTACCACTATCATCACAACTACCACTATCATCACAACTACCACTATCATCACTACTACCACTATCATCACAACTACCACTATCATCACAACTACCACTATCATCACAACTACCACTATCATCACTACTACCACTATCATCACAATTACCACTATCATCACAACTACCACTATCATCACTACTACCACTATCATCACTACTACCATTATCAACACTACTACCACTATCAACACTACTACTACTATCATCACTGCTACCACTATCATCACTACTACCACTATCATCACAACTACCACTATCATCACTACTACCACTATCATCACTACCACTATCAACACTACTACCACTATCATCACTACCACTATCATCACTACTACCACTATCATCACAACTACTACTATCATCACTACTACCACTATCATCACTACCACTATCAACACTACTACCACTATCATCACTACCACTATCATCACAACTACCACTATCATCACTACTACCACTATCATCACTACCACTATCAACACTACTACCACTATCATCACTACCACTATCATCACTACTACCACTATCATCACAACTACCACTATCATCACTACTACCACTATCATCACTACTACTATCAACACTACTACCACTATCATCACTACTACCATTATCATCACTACTACCACTATCATCACTACCACTATCAACACTACTACCACTATCATCACTACCACTATCATCACTACTACCACTATCATCACAACTACCACTATCATCACTACTACCACTATCATCACTACCACTATCAACACTACTACCACTATCATCACTACTACCATTATCATCACTACTACCACTATCAACACTACTAACACTATCATCACTACTACCACTATCATCACTACTACCACTATCAACATTACTACCACTATCATCACTATTACCACTATCATCACTACCACTATCAACACTACCACCACTATCATCACTACTACCACTATCATCACTACTATCACTACTACCACTATCAACACTACTACCACTGTAATCACTACTACCATTATCATCACTACCACTATCATCACTACCACTATCAACACTACTACCACTATCATCACTACTACCACTATCAACACTACTACCACTGTCATCACTACTACCACTATCATCACTACTACCACTATCATCACTACCACTATCAACTCTACCACCACTATCATCACTACTACCACTATCATCACTACTACCACTATCATCACTACTACCACTATCATCACTACCACTATCAACACTACCACCACTATCATCAATACTACCACTATCATCACTATCACTATCATCACTACTACCACTATCATCACTACTACCACTGTCATCACTACTACCACTATCATCACTACTACCACTATCATCACTAATATCACTATCAACACTATCACTATCAACACTACTACCACTATCATCACTACTACCACTATCATCACTACTACCACTATCAACACTACTACCACTATCAACACTACTACCACTGTCATCACTACTACCACTATCAACACTACTACCACTATCAACACTACTACCACTATCAACACTACTACCACTATCAACACTACTACCACTATCAACACTACTACCACTATCATCACTACTACCACTATCATCACTAATATCACTATCAACACTATCACTATCAATACTACTACCACTATTATCACTACTACCACTATCAACACTACTACCACTATTATCACTACCACTATCAACACTACTACCACTATCAACACTACTACCAATGTCATCACTAGTACCACTATCAACACTACTACCACTATCAACACTACTACCACTATCAACACTACTACCACTATCAACACTACTACCACTATCAACACTACTACCACTATCATCACTACTACCACTATCAACACTACTACCACTATCATCACTACCACTATCATCACTACTACCACTATCAACACTACTACCACTATTATCACTACCACTATCAACACTACTACCACTATCAACACTACTACCACTATCAACACTACTACCACTATCAACACTACTACCACTATCAACACTACTACCACTATCAACAATACTTCCACTATCATCACTACTACCACTATCATCACTACTACCACTATCATCACTACTACCACTATCATCACTACTACCACTATCATCACTACTACCACTGTCATCACTACTACCACTATCATCACTACTACCACTGTCATCACTACTACCACTATCATCACTACTACCACTATCATCACTACTACCACTGTCATCACTACTACCACTATCATCACTACTACCACTATCATCACTACTACCACTGTCATCACTACTACCACTATCATCACTACTACCACTGTCATCACTACTACCACTATCATCACTACTACCACTATCATCACTACTACCACTGTCATCACTACTACCACTATCATCACTACTACCACTGTCATCACTACTACCACTGTCATCACTACTACCACTATCATCACTACTACCACTATCATCACTACTACCACTATCATCACTACTACCACTATCATCACTACTACCACTATCATCACTACTACCACTATCAACACTACTACCACTATCATCACTACTACCACTGTTATCACTACCACTACACTACTAAGACGTGTGCCTGGGGTTCGAGTCACCGCTCCTCCCGAATAACTGGTTGTCCATAATGATCGGTCCCATCTGATGTTTTCCAAGTGAAGACTTGCCTAACAGCTTTCTCTAACTGTGTCATCGCCAGAATACTTCTCGCAATATGACACCAAGCACAACTCTACACTCGGAGGGGCACGGGCTTAACTCCTGGGAGATTCATAGGGGAGTTAAATAGGTACCTTGTACCTTGTCCTGACAGTTAAAGTACCGTGTTGTCCTGGCAGTTAAATAGGTACCTTGTTGTCCTGGCAGTTAACTAGGCGCCGTGTTGTCCTGGCAGTTAACTAATTATCTTGTCCTGGCAGTTAAATAGGTACCTTGTTGTCCTGGCAGTTAATTAGGCGCCGTGTTGTCCTGGCAGTTAAATAATTATTTTGTTGTCCTGGCAGTTAAATAGGTACCTTGTTGTCCTGGCAGTTAAATAGGCACCTTGTTGTCCTGGCAGTTGCATAAGTATCTTGTTGTCCTGGCAGTTAAATAGGCACCTTATTGTCCTGGCAACAAAATAGGTACCTTGTTGTCCTGGCATTTAAATAGGTATTTTGTTGTCCTGCAGTTAAATAGGTACCTTTTCGTTCTGGCAGTTAAACAGGTGCCGTGTTGTCCCAGCAGTTAAATAGGTACCTTGTTGTCCTGGCAGTTAAATAAGTACCTTGTTATACTGACAGTTAAATAGGTAACCCGTGTTAGGAAGGTGTCACTGTCCATCATTATATAACACCTAGACTATACACCAGCTCTCACTACCTACACTGTATTTATCATCACTATTCTACGCAACACCATCCACATGTCTACACTCGCATACAACGAAGTAACTACCTCACTAACTTATAATATAACTTAGCACTATTCTACATATTACGTTCTTCACTAAGTTCCTGCCTAATTATATTACATAACATTCACTAATATACGGGTAATCTCGGTGAACTTACCTATATTTCGCAAGACAACTTGATATTGCAGTATAATGGTAAGTGAACTTGTCCCTAGTAAGTAAAACCTTTGTGAGGTTTAGTTGACAAGTATCCGATACCAATAAGTCATGTCTTACCTGAATAATAAGAGAAGTGGAGAAGTGAGGTTCTCTGAGGAATATCACAGAGTGTATAGGAGTGTAAATGATCGTCGTAGTGAGCTGAGAGAATCATGCTCACCCTACTCCTGGTAGCGCAGTTCGACACCCCGTCGTCGTGAGGTGTATCGCGTTGACGACTCTCATCACAACGGTAACTTAAGGGTTGTCGCGCATCTGCAAGACCACCGGCGTGATTTGCGGGACTAGTTATTGGATGCCAGAAGAGGCATTACTAGTGCCGGTACCGAGGATGAGGTGCTAAACTGGCATAGTTAGGAAGTGCAAGCTGTGTGTAGGGACATCCCTAATGCAGGTCCACTGCCCCACAAGCTAGGGGTTCACAGCAGACTGGAGGACCGCCGTCCACAGTCCCGGGACACAATGTTGAATCGTCTGGGAGACAGGAACAACATCTACCGTCCCGATAACTACGATTACCCGGTACACAAAAGAGTCATGACCTGCAGAAGGAAGCTACGTCAAGCCATGCGTCCCTACCACAAGAACTATGTCTTTTCTGCCAGCTAGGTCTCACCTCCCTCCGGCGACAGGTCTGGTGGAGAAACCTACAGGTCTCCCGATCAGGTCTCTGACCCAGAGACCTGCCTATAACCCACCACAACGCAGGAGGAGGAGTACGGCTTGTTCGTACAGAACATACCGTACACGTGCTCGCGTCACGAGATTGTACGTCGGTTCTCCAAGGCCGGCGGCATGACCGAGTTGGTCATGCCCGCTGGACCACAGGGCAATGCTGGTTACGCATTTGTTAAGTATAAAAATGAATATTTTCGCGACTTGGCCATGAAGAACGACGGGGCCGGCGTGGGAAGCAAGGGACGGAAGTATCTACACCTGCGTGTTGAATTATTAAGACCAAGAGGGGTACTCAAGGAGGACTTGAGCGCCGAGGCTGCAAAAATCAAAGTGGTATCACAGCAACCCCAAATATCTGTTACAAGCATACTGCAGCGCCTCCGGAAGGAACCTCGGGACAAGAAACAAGTGAGATTCAACTTCCCCGAGGGAACTATCGTCAAGGAACTGGAGCAGTACAGAAAACCGTACTGGGAGACGGGACGACCACTCTCAGCGACCAAGAAAAAGAAATCCTGAGCAGGAAAATGGTTTAGTGTTGGTTTGACGTTAGTTGTGTGTGTAAAGAATGGTGATTAGCGGTGTTGCAGTGGTTGTTGATGACCAGACTGGTACCCTAGTAAAGAAATATTTATTGAAATGGTGTGTGTGGTGGAGCACTGGTGCTCTCCTTATATTACTTTCTGTACTTTCTGTATATTTCTTGTCTTCAATCCGTCTGAAGATGATTGTTAATTATATCTGAGATACCCCTCAAGGAAGGTCCCTTGACGCTGGTGAGGGGCTCTTGATCCAGGGAATTAGATCTGTGATCCAGTTCCCTGAATTGAGACTAAATGCCTTCCACCCCCCCTCCCATACACAGGTGCTATATAATCCCTATGGGTTTAGCGCTCCCCATGATAATAACAATAATAATATATCCGAAAATTGATGTAACGCTTGTGAAGTGTGTGGCAGAGTGGATGTAGAGTTTAGAGTGTGTAGTCAAGATTATACAGTTCTGCTACAGCCTAGTATGTAACTGAGACGCTGTCTGCATACAAACACTGTCATGCTGAGACAGTCTGTATACAAACACTGTCATGCTGAGACAGTCTGTATACAAACACTGTCATGCTGAGACAGTCTGTTCACAAACACTATCATGCTGAGACAGTCTGTTTACAAACACTATCATGCTGAGACAGTCTGTATATAAACACTATCATGCTGAGACAGTCTGTATACAAACACTGTCATGCTGAGACAGTCTGTATACAAACACTGTCATGCTGAGACAGTCTGTATACAAACACTGTCATGCTGAGACAGTCTGTATACAAACACTGTCATGCTGAGACAGTCTGTATACAAACACTGTCATGCTGAGACAGTCTGTATACAAACACTATCATGCTGAGACAGTCTGCATACAAACACTGTCATGCTGAGACAGTCTGTATACAAACACTGTCATGCTGAGACAGTCTGTATACAAACACTGTCATGCTGAGACAGTCTGCTTACAAAGTGAAGATTGAGACACTTATGCAACATATGGGAATCTTTATTCAGGAAACGTTTCGCCACACAGTGACTTCATCAGTCCAATACAAAGTAGAAAGGCGTAAGGAGAGGAGGAGTTTGAGGTAATCAGTCCCTCAGAGTGGAGTCGATGTGTTTAGTCCATCAATCTTGTAGAATGTAAAGCACAGGGCCGTAGACGTGGCTTATATACTGTAGTGAGGTGAGGTGAAGCAGGATGAGGTGGGGTCATAGTGGTACCATCCACTAGTCGAAGTAGGTCTTCGTCCAAAGGTTGAACAAGTGTTGAAGAATACTTTGTAACAAGATCCCATGATTTACAAACACTGTCATGCTGAGACAGTCTGCTTACAAACACTGTATCATGCTGAGACAGTCTGTATATAAACACTATCATGCTGAGACAGTCTCAGCATGATACAGTGTTTGTAAGCAGACTGTCTCAGCATGACAGTGTTTGTAAATCATGGGATCTTGTTACAAAGTATTCTTCAACACTTGTTCAACCTTTGGACGAAGACCTACTTCGACTAGTGGATGGTACCACTATGACCCCACCTCATCCTGCTTCACCTCACCTCACTACAGTATATAAGCCACGTCTACGGCTTATATACTGTATATAAACACTATCATGCTGAGACAGTCTGTATGTAAACACTGTATCATGCTGAGACAGTCTGTATATAAACACTATCATGCTGAGACAGTCTGTATGTAAACACTATCATGCTGAGACAGTCTGTATGTAAACACTGTATCATGCTGAGACAGTCTGTATATCAACACTCATGCTGAGACAGTCTGTATATAAACACTGTATCATGCTGAGACAGTCTGTATACAAACGCTATAATGCTGACACAGTCTTCAGTCTTTAAACTATATCGGTACTGCAACTAGACAGCTTAAACGGACCAGTTAAAGTAACCTAAATCTGACCGGCTAAGAGATGGCTGCAGGGGAGACATGACATCAACGTACAAGATACTAGAATGACTGGCCAGGGGCTAGCCAGGGAACACTCATGACTTTGGAACAATGGTACATTCATGATACTACTCAACCAAAGTCATGTCAGGAAAATGTCAAACTTGTGCAAGTTGGAGGTGGCTGAGCAAGTGTGAAGCGACAACATATACACAGCTTGAAGAATAGGTATAATAGACAGCACAAGAATAATTTTTACAGTATATTAGACGTGGGAAAGTGAGAGACATTGACAACAAATGGGAAGACATCAGGGAAGTACAAGGAGCGTTGTACACACGATAATGTACATTGTAAGGTGTGTATCTGTCAGTGTATATACGCTGAGAGTTTAATTTTAATGCTGCAGGTACTATGGTATAAGTATTCTTGACTGGTGGTGTACAAAAGACGTGCTGCAGACTTAATGACCCTCGTGTAGTAGATAGACTTTTAACCTCATTAAGTAACCCACCCTGCCAGTGTTGCCAGGTACCTTGTATGTAGTGATACAAGATGTGTGGCTGTAAATTATGGGTTTAGGTGGGTTAAATATTCAGAACTTCGAGTAATTCGAGCAGATCTTTGAGAGACAACGAACCTGTCACAGGTAATTGAGTTGAAGAGGTCAAATTTAAGGTTGATAATGACAAGGGTTGAAAGTCAAGACTTTCCAGTACCCTCTACTCGATACCTACTGTATGTGTTGATACATAGTATGTATGTTTTGATACAGTATATATGTTTTGATACAGTGTGTATGTTTTGATACAGTGTGTATGTTTTGATACAGTGTGTATGTTTTGATACACAGTGTTTATGTACTGATACATGCACTGTATATGTTACACTCTACATGTATTACAGGGTCTTGCGTCTGGAAAGTTCCTCTAAGAGAGGCATCAAAGCTATAGAATAATTGTTGGGATCTTAGGCACAACTTTATCAGCAAGAAGATTGAAAAAAACTGTACGGTGTAGCAACTCTGTGTCTGTGTATCGTGGCATTGTGGGTAGTTAGTGTCATGGTTGTTTTATAGGCGTAAAATGATCACGTATCCCATTTTTTTACGATACAGAAAACGTGTGTTGGAGTTAATTGTGGCGTGTGCGTGCGGTGCCTCGACCCCCGGGGCAGGAAGACTAGCAACCACACACACACTCTCTCTGCCAGAGTGACTGACATCACTTCAGGTTTTGTAATGACGAGATATTGGTAAGTCTTGAGTGGTGTGTGTGTGTGTGTGTACTTCCTGCTTATTACTAGTGACAGACACACACACACACAGTAGTGACCAGTGAAGAGGCGGGCTCCAGGAGATTTAACTCGACCCCTGCAACCACAAATAGGTGAGTACACACACACATACACTTCACACCTTGCCACTCTCCCTGCCACCCTCTCTGCCACTCTCCCTGCCACTCTCCCTGCCATTCTCCCTGCCACTCTACCACTCTCCCTGCCATCCTCCCTGCCACCCTCTCTGCCACTCTCCCTGCCACTCTCCCTGCCATTCTCCCTGCCACTCTACTACTCTCCCTGCCATCCTCCCTGCCACCCTCTCTGCCACTCTCCCTGCCACTCTCCCTGCCATTCTCCCTGCCATCCTCCTTGCCACCCTCTCTGCCACTGTCCCTGCCACTGTCCCTGCCCTTCTCCCTGCCACTCTCCCTGCCACCCTCCCTGCCACTCTCCTTGCCACTCTCCTTGCTACTCTCCCTGCCACTCTCCCTGCCACTCTCCCTGCCACTCTACCTGCCACCCTCCCTGCCACTCTACCACTCTCCCTGCCACTCTCCCTTCCTCTCTCCCTGCCACTCTACCACTCTCCCTGCCACTCTCCCTGCCACTCTACCACTCTCCCTGCCACTCTCCCTGCCACTCTCCCTGCCACTCTCCCTACCACTCTCCCTGCCACTCTACCACTCTCCCTGCCACTCTCCCTGCCACTCTCCCTGCCACTCTCCCTGCCACTCTCCCTGCCACTCTACCACTCTCCCTGCCACTCTCCCTGCCACTCTCCCTGCCACTCTCCCTGCCACTCTCCCTGCCACTCTCCCTGCCACTCTCCCTGCCACTCTCCCTACCACTCTCCCTGCCACTCTCCCTGCCACTCTCCCTGCCACTCTACCACTCTCCCTGCCACTCTCCCTGCCACTCTACCACTCTCCCTGCCACTCTCCCTGCCACTCTACCACTCTCCCTGCCACTCTCCCTGCCACTCTACCTCCCTGCCACTCTCCCTGCCACTCTACCACTCTACCTCTCCCTGCCACTCTACCACTCTCCCTGCCACTCTCCCTGCCACTCTCCCTGCCACTCTCCCTACCACTCTCCCTGCCACTCTCCCTGCCACTCTCCCTGCCACTCTACCACTCTCCCTGCCACTCTCCCTGCCACTCTACCACTCTCCCTGCCACTCTCCCTGCCACTCTACCACTCTCCCTGCCACTCTCCCTGCCACTCTACCACTCTCCCTGCCACTCTCCCTGCCACTCTACCACTCTCCCTGCCACTCTCCTTGCCACTCTCCCTGCCACTCTCCTTGCCACTCTCCCTGCCACTCTCCCTGCCACTCTACCACTCTCCCTGCCTCGCTCACTAACCAACTTAATTACCTCTCAACAACACATCAATTTCTCTCTCTCTCTCTCTCTCTCTCTCTCTCTCTCTCTCTCTCTCTCTCTCTCTCTCTCTCCTCTCTCTCTCTCTCTCACACACACACACACATATTCGTTTGTGAACTTTAAACATATACTGTAACACAGAGAGAAAAGATTCATGACAGCTTTGAGGGGACTTGAGCTAGAGTTCGACACAGCCACGCTAGCTGGAAATTCGTCTGTAAAAACTTGCATTTGTGGTGGCCTATGCTAACCTTCCTATGGTGTACAAATATACCTAGTTGGATGAACCTTATTGTAGCCAGCTGGTCCAGTGGCTAACACGTCGGTCTGCAGTTTTATGACTGACCGCGGGTTCTATCCCCACCCGTGGTGTGTGTTTTTTTAAAGAAGAGAGAGCAGAGGGCAGCTAGTGACTAGCTCCCTTAGAGGCGCCTAAGTTCCTCCGTCTTCTAATAACATGTTCATTTTCCCACTATAATCTACCTTGTCCATAATTATTATCACATTTTCTTTGTCTGTTTCGTAAGATGAAGTCCAGGATCTTAATTCATGGTATAACTTAACAAATCTATGATGGCAGTTGTGTTGTAGAAAGCAAAGCAAATGTGTTAGTAATTATAGACAAGATAGATTATAGGGGAAAAATAACATATTAAAAGACAGAGGAGCTAACTAGCTCTCTTGAGATTTACGATACTAACAACAGGAGTCGAAGAAACAAGATATATTAGCTATGATTCATCGTATGCGCAGGAAAGGCAGATATTATTGTTGTAACCGAGACCTGGTTCAGCCTGAGAGAGAAATGACTTCTGAATGCCACATACAAGGCTATTAAACTATTCCACACTGACAGGGTCAGCAGGAAGGGTGGTGGAATGGTTATGTATCTTAGAGATGACTGAATTTGTGGTGTTAGACATGGCTCTCAGACAAATAGATAAATTAAAACCTAACAAATCCCCAGGCCTTGATGAACTGTTTGCAAGGTTTTTAAAGGAATGTAAAGAGGAACTTAGCAAACCTTTGGCTAGTCTATTCAACATATCACTACAAACAGTCATACTGCCAGATAAATGGTAAATGGAAAATGGAGACAGGGAGACAGGGCCTTAGCTTCGAACTATAGACCAATAAGCCTAACCTCCATTGTGGGACAGTTGATGGAATCGGTAATTGCCGAGGCTATTCTAAGTCACCTTGAGAGACATAAACTGATTAATGAATCTAAACACGGTCTTACAAAGGGACGTTCTTGCCTTATGAATTTACTAACCTTTTTTTTCACTACGGTACTTGAGGAGGTAGATCATTGTAATGAATATGATAGTTTGTATATGAACTTCAGTGAGACTTTTGATAGAGTTCCACGTTGGAGACTATTGAAGAAAATTAAGGCACATGGAATAGGAGAAATTTTTTCCTGGATAAAGGCGTGGCTAACAGTTAGGCAGGATAGAGTTTACATAAACAGGAACAAATCAGAGCGGGGAAGTGTCACAACTGGTGTTCCACAGGGGTCAGTTTTTGCCCCTTTGTTGTTTATAATTTATGTAAACGACGTAGATGAGGGTATAAATAGCGACACAAGTTTCCCGTCGATACCAAAATAGTGCAGTTGAATTTATTCTGACGAGGACGCAACAGGACTCCCGGAAGACCTGAATAGACTGATGTAGTGGTCGGAGAAGTGACAGATGCAGTTTAACATCGACAAATACAAGGTTTTTAGTGTTGGAAAGAAAAATAACCATGACACTTACAAAGTAAATAATGTAGATCTTAATATCACTGATTCCGAAAAAGATTTGGGAGCTCTGGTTAGCAGTAATCTAAAACCAAGACAACAGTGCATAAGTGTTCACAATAAAGCAATAGAATCCTTGGCTTCATATCAAGAAGTATAACAGAAGTTCTCAGGTTGTTCTTCAACTCTATATATCCTTGGTTTGGTCTCATTTAGATTATGCTACACAGTTCTGGTCACCGTATTCTGTTGTTTGTTTCTGGAGTTTTCTGTGGAACAATATCACGACCTTCCAACTCTAGTTTATCCAGCACACCGAATTTTCTGTTGGTCACCATTTTATTAGCAGTTGGTGTCAAGCTCCTGGGCTTGGTGCCATTCCTTACTTCTTGGAATGGATATAAATGCTCTGGAAAACGTACAAAGGAGGATGACAAAGTTGATCCCATGTATCAGAAATCTTCCCTATGATGATAGACTGAGGCCCTGAATCTGCACTTTCTAGAAAGGCGTAGAATTAGAGAGGATACGATTGAGGTGTATAAATGGAAAGCAATAATAAATAAAAGGGCAGAAAATAACGCGATAAAAATATCTAACTAAGACAGGACTCGCAGCAATAGTTTCAAGTTGGAAAAATTTAGATTTAGAAAGAATATTGTAAAGCACTGGTTTGATAATAGAGTTGTGGATGAGTGGAACAAACTCCCGAGTAGCGTTATTGAAGCTAAAACCTTGTGTAGCTTTAAAATAGCTTAGACAAATACATGAGAAAGTTTGAGTTGGATATGACTGGCTTGAGCCAGTAGGTGACTTGGACCAGCCTAGCATGGGCCAGTAGGTGACTTGCACCAGCCTAGCATGGGCCAGTAGGTGACTTGCACCAGCCTAGCATGGGCCAGTAGGTGACTTGGAACTGCCTAGCATGGGCCAGTAGGTGACTTGCACCAGCCTAGCATGGGCCAGTAGGTGACTTGCACCAGCCTAGCATGGGCCAGTAGGTGACTTGGAACTGCCTAGCATGGACCAGTAGGTGACTTGGACCTACCTAGCATGGGCCAGTAGGAGACTTGGACCTGCCTAGCATGGGCCAGTAGGTGACTTGGACCAGCCTAGCATGGGCCAGTAGGAGACTTGGACCTGCCTAGCATGGGCTAGCAGGTAACCTGGACCTGCCTAGCATGGGCCAGTAGGCCTGCTGCAGTGCTCCTGCTTTCTTATGTCCTTAAAGTGGGAACATTTTTGCTTAAACCGGAACAACAACAACAACAACAACAACAACAACAACAACAACAACAACAACAACGTCACTAAGAGCGATCAGGGAGATGACGCAAACAACAACACTGATGACGCAAACAACACTGATGACGCAAACAACACTGATGACGCAAACAACACTGATGACGCAAACAACACTGATGACGCAAACAACAACACTGATGACGCAAACAACAACACTGATGACGCAAACAACAACACTGATGACGCAAACAACAACACTGATGACGCAAACAACAACACTGATGACGCAAACAACAACACTGATGACGCAAACAACACTGATGACGCAAACAACAACACTGATGACGCAAACAACAACACTGATGACGCAAACAACAACACTGATGACGCAAACAACAACACTGATGACGCAAACAACACTGATGACGCAAACAACACTGATGACGCAAACAACAACACTGATGACGCAAACAACAACACTGATGACGCAAACAACAACACTGATGACGCAAACAACAACACTGATGACGCAAACAACAACACTGATGACGCAAACAACAACACTGATGACGCAAACAACACTGATGACGCAAACAACAACACTGATGACGCAAACAACAACACTGATGACGCAAACAACAACACTGATGACGCAAACAACAACACTGATGACGCAAACAACACTGATGACGCAAACAACAACACTGATGACGCAAACAACAACACTGATGACGCAAACAACAACACTGATGACGCAAACAACAACACTGATGACGCAAACAACAACACTGATGACGCAAACAACACTGATGACGCAAACAACAACACTGATGACGCAAACAACAACACTGATGACGCAAACAACAACACTGATGACGCAAACAACACTGATGACGCAAACAACAACACTGATGACGCAAACAACAACACTGATGACGTAAACAACAACACTGATGACGCAAACAACAACACTGATGACGCAAACAACAACACTGATGACGCAAACAACAACACTGATGACGCAAACAACAACACTGATGACGCAAACAACAACACTGATGACGCAAACAACAACACTGATGACGCAAACAACAACACTGATGACGCAAACAACAACACTGATGACGCAAACAATAGTGACAGCCTCAACAACAACAACAACAACAACAACAACAACAACAACAACAACAACAACAACAACAACAACAACAACAACAACAACAACAACAACAACAACAACAGCCTTATTATAATATCGCGTAAGAACCACGCAAATATGTATGTACGCACACGTGCGTACATACACACACACACACACACACACACACACACACACACACACACACACACACACACACACACACACACACACACACACACACACACACACACACACACATACACACATACACACACACACACATACACACACACACATACACACATACACACACACACACATACACACACACACACATACACACACACACATACACACATACACACATACACATCCTGTACACAACAATAACAGTGAAGAACGTCTATGAAGGATCATGGAGTGAACATTACAACCAACATATTCACAAAATTAACTGTCTATCTACCCCTTCTCGTCTCCGCTCCCTGTCTTCTCTCCTGCCTCTCTCTCCCTCCCACCGTAACCGAGCACATTAGAACACCCTCCAGTGTGCTTAATTTAATTGGATATTAACCAAGGTGCTCAGCAGGTTCAAAAATTTCTATGATTTAGTCCTTAATTAACGTTATTAAAGCTGAATTGTCGAGTGACTGCCATGTAATACTAACCTCTATGTGTTTTCTGAAGAGTGACCTCTGTTGTAGAGCTTTATTACGTCATGTCTGGCTCTGTGTAGAGCTTTTACAAATGATCTCTCTCTCTCCCAATAGTATATATATATATATATATATATATATATATATATATATATATATATATATATATATATATATATATATATATATATATATATATATATATATATATATACACTAAAGTGATCGAAGGAGACAGGTCCCTACCTTCAAACTATGGTCCAACCATGAGAGGGTAGAGTTATACACTCAGGGGATTTAAATACCTGGGATTAACGTCACGGGTGATTTAAATGACCTGAGGTGATATTATAGTGGATTTAATTGATGTGCAACAGTGATCTGACTTACAAGTGACCTGACCTACGACAACGGCTTGAATTACAACAGTGACCCGACCTGCAACAGTGACCGCACCTGCAACAGTGACCTGACCTGCATTAACGACGTGACATATAAAAGTGACCTGACCTACGACAATGACCTGAATTACAAGTGACCCGACCTGCAAGTGACCTCACCTACAACAGTGACCTGACCTTCAACAGTGACCCGACCTGCAACAGTGGCCTCACCTACAACAGTGACCTGACCTTCAACAGTGACCCGACCTGCAATAGCGACCTCACCTACAACAGTGACCTGACCTGCAACAGCGACCCGACCTGCAACGGTGACCTCACCTACAACAGTGATCTGATCTACAACACATACAACTTACAAGTGATATATGACCCTCCTACAACATATACAACATACAACAAGTGATGTATGACCCTCCTACAACATATACAACATACAACAAGTGATGTATGACCCTCCTACAACATATACAACATACAACAAGTGATATATGATCCTCCTACAACATATACAACATACAACAAGTGATGTATGACCCTCCTACAATATATAACAAGTGATGTATGACCCTCCTACGACATATACAACATACAACAAGTGATATATGACTCTCCTACAACACATACAACAAGTGATGTATGACCCTCCTACAACATATACAACATACAACAAGTGATGTATGACCCTCCTACAACACATACAACATACAACAATTGATGTATGACCCTGCTACAACATATACAATAATGAATTAAGTATACACTTACTTTTCGTCTGTCATACTCCTGGCACTAGCGAGGGTCATCTGACTCTCGGCCTTGTTAGGATTGACCCTCTCTGGCATCTTGCCCAACTATCAACTCAAAATCACTGTTAAACAACACTCTATTTCAATTTCTCTTTTCAGGTCACTGAATTGAGGGGACAGAGAGATAGAGAGGGATAGACAGAGGATGGTCCCCTCCTTCTGGTGTACTGGGAAGGATGGTTGGGGTAAAGACTGGAAGAGGAGGATTGAGTGGACGAGGGAGACCAGTGATTGAGATAGACACTGAACGAGGCAGCAACCTTGCGCTGCTGCTGTCGTTCGCTAACTGGAGGTACACGGCACCTGAGGCAGGTGATATACACACCTGTACCTACCTCCCTGCCTACCTCCGTACCTACCTACCTCCTGGACCACCACCACCACGGCGGCTGCTCCAGCATACACACAGTGTCTTGGTGTAAGGAGGATGGGAGGGAGGGAAGGAGGAGGTAACTCTTCATCACAGATGGGTGATGGGCCATCTCTGTGTGCTAGCCGTTTTGTTGGACTGCAACTCCTGGGCTCCGCCTCTCAGTTCTCAGTCAACCAGGCTGCTGTAGGGTTGCTGGGGTTTAAATGTGATCTCCTTCTTTCATCTCTCAGCTTCATTCACGTGAAGGTAAAGCTTTCAAGCTTCCGTCACTACTGTGTCACGTGAAGGTAATGCTTCAAGCTTCCGTCACCACTGTGTCACGTGAAGGTAATGCTTCAAGCTTCCGTCACCACTGTGTCACGTGAAGGTAAAGCTTCAAGCTTCCGTCACCACTGTGTCACGTGAAGGTAAAGCTTCAAGCTTCACCACTGTGTCACTTGAAGGTAATGCTTCAAGCTTCCGTCACCACTGTGTCACGTGAAGGTAATGCTTCAAGCTTCCGTCACCACTGTGTCACGTGAAGGTAATGCTTCAAGCTTCCGTCACCACTGTGTCACGTGAAGGTAATGCTTCAAGCTTCCGTCACCACTGTGTCACGTGAAGGTAATGCTTCAAGCTTCCGTCACCACTGTGTCACGTGAAGGTAAAGCTTCAAGCTTCCGTCACCACTGTGTCACGTGAAGGTAAAGCTTCAAGCTTCCGTCACCACTGTGTCACGTGAAGGTAAAGCTTCAAGCTTCCGTCACCACTGTGTCACGTGAAGGTAAAGCTTCAAGCTTCCGTCACCACTGTGTCACGTGAAGGTAAAGCTTCAAGCTTCCGTCACCACTGTGTCACGTGAAGGTAAAGCTTCAAGCTTCCGTCACCACTGTGTCACGTGAAGGTAAAGCTTCAAGCTTCCGTCACCACTGTGTCACGTGAAGGTAAAGCTTCAAGCTTCCGTCACCACTGTGTCACGTGAAGGTAAAGCTTCAAGCTTCCGTCACCACTGTGTCACGTGAAGGTAAAGCTTCAAGCTTCCGTCACCACTGTGTCACGTGAAGGTAAAGCTTCAAGCTTCCGTCACCACTGTGTCACGTGAAGGTAAAGCTTCAAGCTTCCGTCACCACTGTGTCACGTGAAGGTAAAGCTTCAAGCTTCCGTCACCACTGTGTCACGTGAAGGTAAAGCTTCAAGCTTCCGTCACCACTGTGTCACGTGAAGGTAAAGCTTCAAGCTTCCGTCACCACTGTGTCACGTGAAGGTAAAGCTTCAAGCTTCCGTCACCACTGTGTCACGTGAAGGTAAAGCTTCAAGCTTCCGTCACCACTGTGTCACGTGAAGGTAAAGCTTCAAGCTTCCGTCACCACTGTGTCACGTGAAGGTAAAGCTTCAAGCTTCCGTCACCACTGTGTCACGTGAAGGTAAAGCTTCAAGCTTCCGTCACCACTGTGTCACGTGAAGGTAAAGCTTCAAGCTTCCGTCACCACTGTGTCACGTGAAGGTAAAGCTTCAAGCTTCCGTCACCACTGTGTCACGTGAAGGTAAAGCTTCAAGCTTCCGTCACCACTGTGTCACGTGAAGGTAAAGCTTCAAGCTTCCGTCACCACTGTGTCACGTGAAGGTAAAGCTTCAAGCTTCCGTCACCACTGTGTCACGTGAAGGTAAAGCTTCAAGCTTCCGTCACCACTGTGTCACGTGAAGGTAAAGCTTCAAGCTTCCGTCACCACTGTGTCACGTGAAGGTAAAGCTTCAAGCTTCCGTCACCACTGTGTCACGTGAAGGTAAAGCTTCAAGCTTCCGTCACCACTGTGTCACGTGAAGGTAAAGCTTCAAGCTTCCGTCACCACTGTGTCAACAAACAGCAACTGTGACAATTGCAATTTTGTGTCAGATTTATTAAATGACACAGCTCTTCCTGACAAGGCTCGAGTGTTTGGTGGCAAATCCGCACACTGGAGCAAGAGATATGGGAGGAAGTGTAGGGTAAATCCAGTGAGAAGCAAGGGCGCAGTGGGCATAACAAGAGAACACTGTATCAACATTCGTGGTGCCAGATTATTCAACATCTTACTAGAAGATATCAGAAACACTGCTGAAACAAGTGGAGAAGTCTTCAAGAGCAAACTGGACAAGCATCTTCACCAGGTGCCAGATCAACCAGGCTGTGATGGATATGTGGGGCACCGGGCCACCAGCAGCAAAAGCCTGGATGACCAGGCTAGCACCAGACGAGCCTGGCCAATGGCCGGGCTTCGGGAGTGGAAAGCCTCACGGAACTCATCAAAGGTATATCAAAGGTACGGTATATACCCCAATCTTTACATCTTCTCCAACCCCATCTATAAATATACTGAACAACCATGGTGACATCACACATCTTTGTCTAAGACCTACTTTTACTGGGAAATTATCTCCCTCTCTCCTACATACTCTAACCTGAGCCTCACTATCCTCGTAACCTACCTCCTATTCCACACAATTGCAACATCTGCCACATTGCTTCCCTACCTATCCTATCATGTGGGGGTTCGAACACGTGGATAGGGTAAAGTAATACTCACGTAGGCTGGAAGTACGTATAATTATAACGGTAAGTATGGAAGAGCCAAACAGCCGTGACCTGCCTCCTTGCTCACTCTCGTATAACTAACTAACCCCAGTACCCATATGTGAGGGGGGTGTTTGAATACTGCTGTGGTCAGCACAATATGAATACAGGCAGTGATTTACGCAGAGACGGTTGGTAGTGAGTCATCTACTGGTACACTGGTTACTGGTAACTGGTTACTACTACTGAGAGCTCGGCGACGCTAACGTATGTCGTCCCGACATACAACTAATACAAACTAGAGATGGCAGGTATACGGCTTGGGCTGATTCTATACAATGTCAAAGTACACAACAATTGAACATTATAACATACATAAGTAGAACATTGGAATGGAAGCTTACGTAACTGAAACTGTAATGAAACTGTAATGCAATACAAGGTATAATATAGCACAACTCATCGAATGAAACTCAACGTTGGGATTACACAATAGAAGTGATAAAAAAAAAATATGATCGATCGATCTGTATTCATGTGATCTACGGATTCTGAGGAAGGAATATATACAAAGAAAGAAGTGTTTAACAGAAAGGCAGATTCGGTGCACTCAAATCTAGACTGTTAACTCTCAGAATTCGGAGAGAACGTGAACACACACAAAAAAAATCTTGAATACTGATAAGTTGATACTGTAATTATTCATCTATACAGGTTATTTACATTTAACCCCAACTCTGCTAGGGTAAGATTGATATATGCAGAATGGGTGTCATCTCTGGGAGGATCAAACTCTGTTGCACTGGCTAACTCATGCTGTATTTGAGGCAAATCTGAATTGGAAGTTACAAATGATACTTGAGGATTTCTCAATACCTGTCGTGTACGTAGGGAATAACGACAGAGGTAGAGAGTACAGGATCAGGAGGATTGTCAGAGTCTGTCACATTAGTCTGGATTGGAACATCATTATCATCACATACTAACTTCATATGATCTAAATGCGATTCTTTATACTGACCAGTACTAATTTCTCTAACCTTATACTTATTACCAGTGATATGTTCAACTACTCGATAAGGACCAACAAACTTTTGATCAAGCTTTGGCATTGCAGACGTTTTGTTAAAGTTAATCAGCATAACTCTCGAACCTACTTTGATTTTGGATGGCTTTACTCGAGTGTTTGCGACTCTTGTAAATTCTGCTGTTGATTTATGAAGTGTTTCACGGATTCTTCTAAAAACACTTTGAGCTAAGCTGGTACGAGTTGCTATGAAATCATCAGGGTTGTAATTTGGTTTCGGATTAGAATATAACAACTCATAAGGCAAACGTTTATCTACACCGTACAATGCATAATGTGGAGTGTCACCTATAGAAACATTGTAAGCAGAATTTATAGCACACTGCACATCAGGTATAACTTCATCCCAAGTTTCACTGTTGGGATTGATAGTGGCTCTCAAGACATCAAGTACTTTCTTATTGGTTCGTTCCGCTAACCCATTGCTGGCAGGATGATGAGGAACAATGGTGGATTTAGAGATCTTGTACAAGGTGCACAAATTTTCAAGAATCTCATTACAGAATTCACCTCTATTATCTGTTACTAGGGACTTAGGGGTGGTATGCCTGCAGATAATGCGTTCTTTAAACGCTTTAGCTACTGTCTCGGCAGCCTTATCTGCAATAGGAACTAACTCACAATATCTGGTGAAATGGTCTACCATAACACACAGATGTTTGTTGCCTTGGAGGGAACATTGGAAATTAGTTAACAAATCTAGCGCAACTCTTTCCCACGGTTCGCTAGTAGTTGGATACACTTAGATTGGATTAGGGCCATTAGCATTTCCTTTATGTTGCATGCAGACACTACATTTCTTAACATACTCAGAAATATCAGTTGCCATACGAGGCCAAAAGTATTTCAATCTGGCTTGTTTTACTGAACGATCCATACCAGGGTGTGCAACACCTGGTACATCGTGAACTAGCACACTGGTTACTGGTAACTGGTACTACTACTGAGAATCCTATCATACGCCTCTTCCAAATCCATAAATCCCACAAAATCCTCTTTACGCTTATCTAAACGCTGTTCACCAATATATTTCAGTGTAAACACTTGCTCTACACACCCCCTACCCTTGCTAAATCCTCCTTGTTCATCTGCGATCCAGCTCTCATTCTTACTCTTAATTCTTTCAGTAATAACTCTACCATACACTTCACCTGGTATACTCAACAGGATTATTCTCATATAATTCATACACTCCCATTACTCCACCTTTCAGTTACATAAGGTAATTATGTGTGTACTTTGGCCAACCCTACGTGCCTTCCCTTCCGTCATACACGCAGTAAGCAAGAGAAAAACATAATATATAACCAGCAACAAGCACAGTGCATGACAACACAAGCTGTGGCCTGCGAGTCAACACAGTGACCTGCGAGTCAACGCAGTGACCTGTGAGGTAACACAAACAGTGACTTGTGAGGCGACACAGTGACCTGTGAGGCAACACACAGTGACCTGTGAGGCAACACAGTGACCTGTGAGGCGACACAGTGACCTGTGAGGCAACACAAACAGTGACCTGTGAGGCAACACAGTGACCTGTGAGGCAACACAAACAGTAACCTGTGAGGCAACACAAACAGTAACCTGTGAGTCGACACAGTGACCTGGGGGTCAACACAGTGACCTGGGAGTCAACACAGTGACCTGAGAGTCATCACAAACAGTGACCTCCATCCACAGCTTCAATTAAGCAAGGGAGAGTCGTGTCACTTTATCATTTATTGCATTGGTTTAGTGAGCTGAGAGGGTGAAGTAAGCTTACCAGGTCACCTAACCTATCTCTAGCACTCAGGTACCTTCCAGGTCAGTATGTGAGAGTTATACCACTGCAGTTGTGGGTCCGTATACCTGACTAGTACTGTACCAGGAATGATCTCAGATATGCTGTGCCTGGTAACAATCTTATGATCCCTAGCTCACGTCTCATCTGCAGTCCCTTTAAGTGGCATGCAGATGGTTGGATTCTCTTTCCTGGTGCCGCAGGAGGTTTGGATCCTCCTTCCTGGTGCCGCAGGAGGTTTGGATCCTCCTTCCTGGTGCCGCAGGAGGTTTGGATCCTTCTTCCTCGTGCAGCAGGAGGGTTGGAACTTCCTTCCTGGTGCATCAAGAGGGTTGGATCATCCTTCCTGGTGCAGCAGGAGGGCTGGGTCCTCCTTCATGTTGCAGCAGGAGGGTTGGATCCTTCTTCCTGGTGCAGAAGAAGGGTTGGATGCTCCTTCCTAGTGCAGCAGAAGGGTTGAATCCTCCTTCCTGGTGCAGCAAGACGGTTGAATCCTCCTTCCTAGGGCAGCAGGAAGGTAGGATCCTCCTTCCCGGTGCAGCAGGGCGATTGGATTCTCTTTTCTGGAGAGTAGGAGGGGTGGAGTCTCCTCTCTGGAGAGTAGGAGGGTTGGATCCTGATGTAGGGCACGG
>NC_091347.1:20972902-20990402 GCF_038502225.1 Cherax quadricarinatus | reverse complement strand
AACAGTTATTGGTAATAACAGTTACTGGTAATAACAGTTACTGGTAATAACAGTTACTGGTAATATTACATCAGTTACTGGTAATAACAGTTACTGGCAATATTACATCAGTTACTGGTAATAACAGTTACTGGTAATAACAGTTACTGGTAATATTACACCAGTTACTGGTAATAACAGTTACTGGTAATAACAGTTACTGGTAATAACAGTTACTGGTAATATTACATCAGTTACTGGTAATAACAGTTACTGGCAATATTACATCAGTTACTGGTAATAACAGTTACTGGTAATAACAGTTACTGGTAATAACAGTTACTGGTAATATTACATCAGTTACTGGTAATAACAGTTACTGGTAATATTACATCAGTTACTGGTAATAACAGTTACTGGTAATATTACATCAGTTACTGGTAATAACAGTTACTGGTAATATTACACCAGTTACTGGTAATATTACAACAGTTACTGGTAATAACAGTTACTGGTAATATTACACCAGTTACTGGTAATAACAGTTAATGGTAATATTACACCAGCTACTGGTAATAACAGTTACTGGTAATATTACACCAGTTACTTGTAATAACAGTTACTGGTAATATTACATCAGTTACTGGTAATAACAGTTACTGGTAATAACAGTTACTGGTAATAACAGTTACTGGTAATATTACAACAGTTACTGGTAATATTACAACAGTTACTGGTAATATTACACCAGTTACTGGAAATAACAGTTACTGGTAATATTACACCAGTTACTGGTAATAACAGTTACTGGTAATATTACACCAGTTACTGGTAATAACAGTTACTGGTAATATTACACCAGTTACTGGTAATAACAGTTACTGGTAATATTACACCAGTTACTGGTAATAACAGTTACTGGTAATATTACAACAGTTACTGGTAATATTACAACAGTTACTGGTAATATTACACCAGTTACTGGTAATAACAGTTACTGGTAATATTACATCAGTTACTGGTAATAACAGTTACTGGTAATAACAGTTACTGGTAATATTACACCAGTTACTGGTAATAACAGTTACTGGTAATATTACAACAGTTACTGGTAATATTACAACAGTTACTGGTAATAACAGTTACTGGTAATATTACAACAGTTACTGGTAATATTACATCAGTTACTGGTAATAACAGTTACTGGTAATATTACACCAGTTACTGGTAATAACAGTTACTGGAAATATTACACCAGTTACTGGTAATAACAGTTACTGGTAATATTACAACAGTTACTGGTAATAACAGTTACTGGTAATATTACACCAGTTACTGGTAATATTACACCAGTTACTGGTAATATTACAACAGTTAATGGTAATATTACATCAGTTACTGGTAATATTACACCAACTACTGGTAATATTACACCAGTTACTGGTAATATTACACCAGTTACTGGTAATATTACAACAGTTAATGGTAATATTACATCAGTTACTGGTAATATTACACCAGTTACTGGTAATATTACACCAGTTACTGGTAATATTACACAAGTTACTGGTAATAACAGTTACTGGTAATATTACACCAGTTACTGGTAATAACAGTTATTGGTAATATTACATCAGTTACTGGTAATATTACACCAGTTACTGGTAATAACAGTTACTGGTAATATTACACCAGTTACTGGTAATAACAGTTACTGGTAATATTACGTCAGTTACTGGTAATAACAGTTACTGGTAATATTACATCAGTTACTGGTAATATTACACCAGTTACTGGTAATAACAGTTATTGGTAATAACAGTTACTGGTAATATTACACCAGTTACTGGTAATAACAGTTATTGGTAATAACAGTTACTGGTAATATTACACCAGTTACTGGTAATATTACACCAGTTACTGGTAATAACAGTTACTGGTAATAACAGTTACTGGTAATATTACATCAGTTACTGGTAATAACAGTTACTGGTAATAACAGTTACTGGTAATATTACATCAGTTACTGGTAATAACAGTTACTGGTAATAACAGTTACTGGTAATAACAGTTACTGGTAATATTACATCAGTTACTGGTAATAACAGTTACTGGTAATATTACATCAGTTACTGGTAATAACATTTACTGGTAATAACAGTTACTGGTAATAACAGTTACTGGTAATATTACATCAGTTACTGGTAATAACAGTTACTGGTAATATTACATCAGTTACTGGTAATAACATTTACTGGTAATAACAGTTACTGGTAATAACAGTTACTGGTAATATTACATCAGTTACTGGTAATAACAGTTACTGGTAATAACAGTTACTGGTAATATTACACCAGTTACTGGTAATAACAGTTACTGGTAATATTACACCAGTTACTGGTAATAACAGTTATTGGTAATAACAGTTACTGGTAATAACAGTTACTGGTAATAACAGTTACTGGTAATATTACATCAGTTACTGGTAATAACAGTTACTGGCAATATTACATCAGTTACTGGTAATAACAGTTACTGGTAATAACAGTTACTGGTAATAACAGTTACTGGTAATAACAGTTACTGGTAATAACAGTTACTGGTAATATTACATCAGTTACTGGTAATAACAGTTACTGGTAATATTACATCAGTTACTGGTAATAACAGTTACTGGTAATATTACATCAGTTACTGGTAATAACAGTTACTGGTAATATTACACCAGTTACTGGTAATATTACAACAGTTACTGGTAATATTACACCAGTTACTGGTAATAACAGTTAATGGTAATATTACACCAGCTACTGGTAATAACAGTTACTGGTAATATTACACCAGTTACTGGTAATAACAGTTACTGGTAATATTACATCAGTTACTGGTAATAACAGTTACTGGTAATAACAGTTACTGGTAATAACAGTTACTGGTAATAACAGTTACTGATAATATTACAACAGTTACTGGTAATATTACAACAGTTACTGGTAATATTACACCAGTTACTGGAAATAACAGTTACTGGTAATATTACACCAGTTACTGGTAATAACAGTTACTGGTAATATTACACCAGTTACTGGTAATAACAGTTACTGGTAATATTACACCAGTTACTGGTAATAACAGTTACTGGTAATATTACACCAGTTACTGGTAATAACAGTTACTGGTAATATTACAACAGTTACTGGTAATATTACAACAGTTACTGGTAATATTACACCAGTTACTGGTAATAACAGTTACTGGTAATATTACATCAGTTACTGGTAATAACAGTTACTGGTAATAACAGTTACTGGTAATATTACACCAGTTACTGGTAATAACAGTTACTGGTAATATTACAACAGTTACTGGTAATATTACAACAGTTACTGGTAATAACAGTTACTGGTAATATTACAACAGTTACTGGTAATATTACATCAGTTACTGGTAATAACAGTTACTGGTAATATTACACCAGTTACTGGTAATAACAGTTACTGGAAATATTACACCAGTTACTGGTAATAACAGTTACTGGTAATATTACAACAGTTACTGGTAATAACAGTTACTGGTAATAACAGTTACTGGTAATATTACACCAGTTACTGGTAATATTACACCAGTTACTGGTAATATTACAACAGTTAATGGTAATATTACATCAGTTACTGGTAATATTACACCAACTACTGGTAATATTACACCAGTTACTGGTAATATTACACCAGTTACTGGTAATATTACAACAGTTAATGGTAATATTACATCAGTTACTGGTAATATTACACCAGTTACTGGTAATATTACACCAGTTACTGGTAATATTACACCAGTTACTGGTAATATTACAACAGTTAATGGTAATATTACATCAGTTACTGGTAATATTACACCAACTACTGGTAATATTACACCAGTTACTGGTAATATTACACCAGTTACTGGTAATATTACACCAGTTACTGGCACACAAAACCTCCTTGACCCTCTCCCTCCAACTTTTACTAGCCCGACCCCTACCCCGCCTTCCCTCCACTACAGATTTATACACTATCGAAGTCTATTTTGTTCCAGCCTCTCTACATGTCTGAACCACCTCAACAACCCCTCCTCAGCCCTCTGGATAATAGTTTTGGTAATACCGCACCTTCTCCTAATTTCCAAACTACGAATTCTCTGCATTGTATTCACGCCACACATTGCCCTCAGACATGACATCTCCACTGCCTCCAGCCTTCTCCTTGTTGCAACATTCACCACCCATGCTTCACACCCATATACGAGCGTTGGTGTAACTATACTCGCATACATTCCCCTCTTTGCCTCCAAGGACAAAGTACTTTGTCTCCACAGACTCCTAAGTGCACCACTCACCTTTTTCCCTCATCAATTCTATGATTCACCTCATCTTTCATAGACTCATCTACTGACACGTCCACTCCCAAATATCTGAACACATTCACCTCCTCCATACTCTCTCCCTCCAATCTGATATCCAATCTTCCATTACCTATTTTTTTTGTTATCCTCATCACCTTATTCTTTCTTATGTTCACTTTTAATATCCTTTTATACACCTTACCAAACTCATCCACCAACCTCTGCAACTTCTCTTCAGAATCTGCCAAAAGCACAGTGTCATCAGCAAAGAGCAACTGTGTCAACTCCCACTTTGTGTTAGATTCTTTATCTTTTTAACTCCAAACCTCTTGCCAACAGCTGAGCATTTGCTTCTCTTACAACTCCATCTATAAATATACTGAACAACCATGGTGACATCCTTGTCTAAGACCTACTTTTACTGGGAAATAATCTCCCTTTCTCCTACATACTCAGCCTCACTAGCCTCGTAAAAAATAATTCCCTGCTTATAGTAACCTACCTCCTATTCCACACATTTGCAACATCCGCCACATTGCTTCCCTATCCACCCTATTATACGCCTTTTCCAAATCCATAAATCCCACAAAATCCTCTTTACGCTTATCTAATTACTGTTCACCTATATATTTCAGTGTAAACACTTGGTCTACACACCCCCTACCCTTGCTAAATCCTTCTTGTTCATCTGCGATCCAGCTCTCATTCTTACTCTTAATTCTTTCAATAATAACTCTACTATACATTTCACCTTGTATACTCAACAGGATTATTCTCATATAATTTTTACACTCTCCTTTGTCCCCTTATTATATTACTGGTTGACTTGCGCATCTCTGGCACCAACAGTGTGGATGATCAGCCTCACTCACCAACAACTCTCATGAAAATGTTATATAAACTATATAGAAAGTGACGTGGATTATTGTTATTTTTATATTTTGCTATTGTTCGATAAAAATGTGATGGCGGTATTGTTGTGGAATTATCAGTAAGATTGTTGTGGGCTGCGGCAGTCATGCGCCGCCACCGTCATGCACCAAATAGTGCGGGAAAATGTGCGCCGCCTGAGTGAGCGTAACGTGACTCTCTGTACAGGGAACTGTCGTTAATGCTTCCTGAGTGGCCAGTAACTTATGCTCTCTGAGTGGCCAGTAAGTCACACTCTCTGAGTGGCCAGTAACTTATGCTCTCTGATTGGCCAGTAAATCACACTCTCTGAGTGGCCAGTAACTTATGATCTCCGAATGTCCAGTAACTTATGCTCTCTGAGTGGTCAGTGCCTTATGGTCTCTGATTATCCAGTAACTTATGCTCTCTGACTGGCCAGTAACTTATGCTCTCTGACTGGCAAGTAACTTATGCTCTCTGACTGGCTAGTAACTTATGCTCTCTGAGTGTCCAGTAACTTATGCTAAGTGTTCAGTAACTTATGCTCTCTGAGTGGTCAGTCTTATGCTGTCTGAGTGGCCAATAAGTCGGGCTCGCTGAGTGGCCAGTGTCTTATGCTCTCTGAGTGGCCAATACCTTATGCTTTCTTAGTGGCCAGTAAGTCTGGCTCGCTGAATGGCCAGCAGGACAAGTCACACATAATGGTCTTGGCTTCATCAAATTCGACCTGGTGTGACCTTTTCAGACCTGACCATGACCTTAACACTCCCTTATATCACCCTCCTGCCGACCCTCCCTCCCGCTACCCTCCATTCATCTTCATACCCTCCCTCCCTTCTCTCTCTCTCTCTCTCTCTCTCTCTCTCTCTCTCTCTCTCTCTCTCTCTCTCTCTCTCTCTCTCTCTCTCTCTCTCTCTCTCTCTCTCTCTCTCTCTCTCTCTCTATGTAGGTGATGGTGACGTAGCTGTCAGTGTAGAGGTGTTGCTAACGCAGCTGTCAGTGTAGAGGTGTTGGTAACGCAGCTGTCAGTGTAGAGGTGTTGGTAACGCAGCTGTCAATGAAGAGGTTTTGGTAACGCAGCTGTCAGTGTAGAGGTGTTGGTAACGCAGCTGTCAGTGTAGATGTATTGGTAACGCAGCTGTCAGTGTAGAGGTGTTGGTAATGCAGCTGTCAGTGTAGAAGTGTTGGTGATGCAGCTGTCAGTGTAGGTGTTGGTAACGCAGCTGTCAATGTAGAGGTGTTGGTACCTCAGCTGTCAGTGTAGAGGTGTTGGTAACGCAGCTGTCAGTGTAGAGGTGTTGGTAACGCAGCTGTCAGTGTAGAGGTATTGGTAACGCAGCTGTCAGTGTAGAGGTGTTGGTAACGCAGCTGTCAATGTAGAGGTGTTGGTAACGCAGCTGTCAGTATAGAGGTGTTGATAACGCAGCTGTCAGTGTAGAGGTGTTGGTAACGTAGCTGTCAATGTAGAGGTGTTGGTAACGCAGTTGTCAGTGTAGAGGTGTTGGTAACGCAGCTGTCAGTGTAGAGGTGTTGGTAACGCAGCTGTCAGTGTAGAGGTGTTGGTAACGCAGCTGTCAATGTAGAGGTGCTGCTAACGCAGCTGTCAGTGTAGAGGTGTTGGTAACGCAGATGTCAATGTAGAGATGTTGGCAACGCAGCTGTCAGTATAGAGGTGTTGATAACGCAGCTGTCAGTGTAGAGGTGTTGGTAACATAGCTGTCAATGTAGAGGTGTTGGTAACGCAGTTGTCAGTGTAGAGGCGTTGGTAACGCAGCTGTCAGTGTAGAGGTGTTGGTAACGCAGCTGTCAGTGAAGAGGTGTTGGTAACGCAGCTGTCAGTGTAGAGGTGTTGGTAACGCAGTTGTCAGTGTAGAGGTGTTGGTAACGCAGCTGTCAGTGTAGAGGTGTTGGTAACGCAGCTGTCAGTGTAGAGGTGTTGGTAACGCAGCTGTCAGTGTAGAGGTGTTGGTAACGCAGCTATCAGTGTAGAGGTGTTGGTAACGCAGCTGTCAGTGTAGAGGTGTTGGTAACGCAGTTGTCAGTGTAGAGGTGTTGGTAACGCAGCTGTCAGTGTAGAGGTGTTGGTAACGCAGCTGTTAGTGTAGAGGTGTTGGTAACGCAGTTGTCAGTGTAGAGGTGTTGGTAACGCAGCTATCAGTGTAGAGGTGTTGGTAACGCAGCTGTCAGTGTAGAGGTGTTGGTAACGCAGCTGTCAGTGTAGAGGTGTTGGTAACGCAGCTGTCAGTGTAGAGGTGTTGGTAATGCAGCTGTCAGTGTAGAGGTGTTGGTAACGCAGTTGTCAGTGTAGATGTGTTGGTAACGCAGCTGTCAGTGTAGAGGTGTTGGTAACGCAGCTGTCAGTGTAGAGGTGTTGGTAACGCAGTTGTCAGTGTAGAGGTGTTGGTAACGCAGCTGTCAGTGTAGAGGTGTTGGTATCGCAGCTGTCAGTGTAGAGGTGTTGGTAACGCAGCTGTCAGTGTAGAGGTGTTGGTATCGCAGCTGTCAGTGTAGAGGTGTTGGTAACGCAGCTGTCAGTGTAGAGGTGTTGGTAACGCAGCTGTCAGTGTAGAGGTATTGGTAACGCAGCTGTCAGTGTAGAGGTGTTGGTAACGCAGCTGTCAATGTAGAGGTGTTGGTAACGCAGCTGTCAGTATAGAGGTGTTGATAACGCAGCTGTCAGTGTAGAGGTGTTGGTAACGTAGCTGTCAATGTAGAGGTGTTGGTAACGCAGTTGTCAGTGTAGAGGTGTTGGTAACGCAGCTGTCAGTGTAGAGGTGTTGGTAACGCAGCTGTCAGTGTAGAGGTGTTGGTAACGCAGCTGTCAATGTAGAGGTGCTGCTAACGCAGCTGTCAGTGTAGAGGTGTTGGTAACGCAGATGTCAATGTAGAGATGTTGGCAACGCAGCTGTCAGTATAGAGGTGTTGATAACGCAGCTGTCAGTGTAGAGGTGTTGGTAACATAGCTGTCAATGTAGAGGTGTTGGTAACGCAGTTGTCAGTGTAGAGGCGTTGGTAACGCAGCTGTCAGTGTAGAGGTGTTGGTAACGCAGCTGTCAGTGAAGAGGTGTTGGTAACGCAGCTGTCAGTGTAGAGGTGTTGGTAACGCAGTTGTCAGTGTAGAGGTGTTGGTAACGCAGCTGTCAGTGTAGAGGTGTTGGTAACGCAGCTGTCAGTGTAGAGGTGTTGGTAACGCAGCTGTCAGTGTAGAGGTGTTGGTAACGCAGCTATCAGTGTAGAGGTGTTGGTAACGCAGCTGTCAGTGTAGAGGTGTTGGTAACGCAGTTGTCAGTGTAGAGGTGTTGGTAACGCAGCTGTCAGTGTAGAGGTGTTGGTAACGCAGCTGTTAGTGTAGAGGTGTTGGTAACGCAGTTGTCAGTGTAGAGGTGTTGGTAACGCAGCTATCAGTGTAGAGGTGTTGGTAACGCAGCTGTCAGTGTAGAGGTGTTGGTAACGCAGCTGTCAGTGTAGAGGTGTTGGTAACGCAGCTGTCAGTGTAGAGGTGTTGGTAATGCAGCTGTCAGTGTAGAGGTGTTGGTAACGCAGTTGTCAGTGTAGATGTGTTGGTAACGCAGCTGTCAGTGTAGAGGTGTTGGTAACGCAGCTGTCAGTGTAGAGGTGTTGGTAACGCAGTTGTCAGTGTAGAGGTGTTGGTAACGCAGCTGTCAGTGTAGAGGTGTTGGTATCGCAGCTGTCAGTGTAGAGGTGTTGGTAACGCAGCTGTCAGTGTAGAGGTGTTGGTATCGCAGCTGTCAGTGTAGAGGTGTTGGTAACGCAGCTGTCAGTGTAGAGGTGTTGGTAACGCAGCTGTCAGTGTAGAGGTGTTGGTAACGCAGCTGTCAGTGTAGAGGTGTTGGTAACGTAGCTGTCAGTGCAGAGGTGTTGGTAACGCAGCTGTCAGTGTAGAGGTGTTGGTAACGCAGCTGTCAGTGTAGAGGTGTTGGTAACGCAGCTGTCAGTGTAGAGGTGTTGGTAACGCAGCTGTCATTGTAGAGGTGTTGGTAACGCAGCTGTCAGTGTAGAGGTGTTGGTAACGCAGCTGTCAGTGTAGAGGTGTTGGTAACGCAGCTGTCAGTGTAGAGGTGTTGGTAACGCAGCTGTCAGTGTAGAGGTGTTGGTAACGCAGCTGTCAGTGTAGAGGTGTTGGTAACGCAGCTGTCAGTGTAGAGGTGTTGGTAACGCAGCTGTCAGTGTAGAGGTGTTGGTAACGTAGCTGTCAGTGTAGAGGTGTTGGTAACGCAGCTGTCAGTGTAGGTGTTGGTAACGCAGCTGTCAGTGTAGAGGTGTTGGTAACGCAGCTGTCAGTGTAGAGGTGTTGGTATCGCAGCTGTCAGTGTAGAGGTGTTGGTAACGCAGCTGTCAGTGTAGAGGTGTTGGTAACGCAGCTGTCAGTGTAGAGGTGATGGTATCGCAGCTGTCAGTGTAGAGGTGTTGGTAACGCAGCTGTCAGTGTAGAGGTGTTGGTATCGCAGCTGTCAGTGTAGATGTGTTGGTAACGCAGCTGTCAGTGTAGAGGTGTTGGTAACGCAGCTGTCAGTGTAGAGGTGTTGGTAACGCAGCTGTCAGTGTAGAGGTGTTGGTAACGCAGCTGTCAGTGTAGAGGTGTTGGTACCTCAGCTGTCAGTGTAGAGGTGTTGGTAACGCAGCTGTCAGTGTAGAGGTGTTGGTACCTCAGCTGTCAGTGTAGAGGTGTTGGTAACGCAGCTGTCAGTGTAGAGGTGTTGGTAACGCAGCTGTCAGTGTAGAGGTGTTGGTAACGCAGCTGTCAGTGTAGAGGTGCTGGTAACGCAGCTGTCAGTGTAGAGGTGTTGGTAACGCAGCTGTCAGTGTAGAGGTGCTGGTAACGCAGCTGTCAGTGTAGAGGTGCTGGTAACGCAGCTGTCAGTGTAGAGGTGTTGGTAACGCAGCTGTCAGTGTAGAGGTGTTGGTAACGCAGCTGTCAGTGTAGAGGTGTTGGTAACGCAGCTGTCAGTGTAGAGGTGTTGGTAACGCAGCTGTCAGTGTAGAGGTGCTGGTAACGCAGCTGTCAGTGTAGAGGTGTTGGTAACGCAGCTGTCAGTGTAGAGGTGCTGGTAACGCAGCTGTCAGTGTAGAGGTGCTGGTAACGCAGCTGTCAGTGTAGAGGTGCTGGTAACGCAGCTGTCAGTGTAGAGGTGTTGGTAACGCAGCTGTCAGTGTAGAGGTGTTGGTAACGCAGCTGTCAGTGTCTTAGCTTCACCATCTACCAGTAACAACAGTGGTGATGGTACACAGTGTTTATCACTGAGTGATAATGACTCGCCTAGATTATACTGCCATGATCTGATCTCCCTGTGTGACCTGATGGGTCAGTGATGCGCTCACAGATACTTAGCTATCCTACACTAACATTCAGGTATCTGGAGTGGCTCCTAACGTCAGTACCTGACCAGCCGGGTTGTGGTTCCTACGTCTGACTGCGTGCGGCCAGCAGTAACAGCTTGGTTGATCAGACCCTGATCCACCACGAGACCTGGTTGATCAGGTCCTGATCCACCACGAGACCTGGTTGATCAGACCCTGATCCACCACGAGACCTGGTTGATCAGACCCTGATCCACCACGAGACCTGGTTGACCAGGCCCTGATCCACCACGAGACCTGGTTGACCAGGCCCTGATCCACCACGAGACCTGGTTGACCAGGCTCTGATCCACCACGAGACCTGGTTGACCACACCCTGATCCACCATGAGGCCTGGTTGACAGACCATGATCCACCATGAGGCCTGGTTGACAGACCATGATCCACCATGAGGCCTGGTTGACAGACCATGATCCACCATGAGGCCTGGTTGACAGACCATGATCCACCATGAGGCCTGGTTGATCAGACTGTGATCCACCATGAGACCTGGTTGACAGACCATGATCCACCACGAGACCTGGTTGACCAGGCCCTGATCCACCACCATCCACTCAGGTATCCTCCACTCAGGTATCCTCCACTCTGGTATCTTCCACTCTGGTATCCTCCACTCTGGTATCCTCCACTCTGGTATCCTCCACTCTGGTATCCTCCACTCTGGTATCCTCCACTCTGGTATCCTCCACTCTGGTATCCTCCACTCTGGTATCCTCCACTCTGGTATCCTCCACTCTGGTATCCTCCACTCTGGTATCCTCCACTCAGGTATCCTCCACTCTGGTATCCTCCACTCTGGTATCCTCCACTCTGGTATCCTCCACTCTGGTATCCTCCACTCTGGTATCCTCCACTCTGGTATCCTCCACTCTGGTATCTTCCACTCTGGTATCCTCCACTCTGGTATCCTCCACTCTGGTATCCTCCACTCTGGTATCCTCCACTCTGGTATCCTCCACTCTGGTATCCTCCACTCTGGTATCCTCCACTCTGGTATCCTCCACTCTGGTATCCTCCACTCTGGTATCCTCCACTCTGGTATCCTCCACTCTGGTATCCTCCACTCTGGTATCCTCCACTCTGGTATCCTCCACTCTGGTATCTTCCACTCTGGTATCCTCCACTCTGGTATCCTCCACTCTGGTATCTTCCACTCTGGTATCCTCCACTCTGGTATCCTCCACTCTGGTATCCTCCACTCTGGTATCCTCCACTCTGGTATCCTCCACTCTGGTATCCTCCACTCTGGTATCCTCCACTCTGGTATCCTCCACTCTGGTATCCTCCACTCTGGTATCCTCCACTCTGGTATCCTCCACTCTGGTATCCTCCACTCTGGTATCGTCCACTCTGGTATCCTCCACTCTGGTATCTTCCACTCTGGTATCCTCCACTCTGGTATCCTCCACTCTGGTATCCTCCACTCTGGTATCCTCCACTCTGGTATCCTCCACTCAGGTATCCTCCACTCTGGTATCCTCCACTCTGGTATCCTCCACTCTGGTATCCTCCACTCAGGTATCCTCCACTCTGGTATCCTCCACTCAGGTATCCTCCACTCTGGTATCCTCCACTCTGGTATCCTCCACTCAGGTATCCTCCACTCTGGTATCCTCCACTTTGGTATCCTCCACTCTGGTATCCTCCACTCTGGTATCCTCCACTCTGGTATCCTCCACTCAGGTATCCTCCACTCTGGTATCCTCCACTCTGGTATCCTCCACTCTGGTATCCTCCACTCTGGTATCCTCCACTCTGGTATTCTCCACTCTGGTATCCTCCACTCTGGTATCCTCCACTCTGGTATCCTCCACTCTGGTATCCTCCACTCTGGTATCCTCCACTCAGGTATCCTCCACTCTGGTATCCTCCACTCTGGTATCCTCCACTCTGGTATCCTCCACTCAGGTATCCTCCACTCTGGTATCCTCCACTCTGGTATCCTCCACTCTGGTATCCTCCACTCTGGTATCCTCCACTCTGGTATCCTCCACTCTGGTATCCTCCACTCTGGTATCCTCCACTCTGGTATCCTCCACTCTGGTATCCTCCACTCAGGTATCCTCCACTCTGGTATCCTCCACTCTGGTATCCTCCACTCTGGTATCCTCCACTCAGGTATCCTCCACTCTGGTATCCTCCACTCTGGTATCCTCCACTCTGGTATCCTCCACTCTGGTATCCTCCACTCTGGTATCCTCCACTCTGGTATCCTCCACTCTGGTATCCTCCACTCTGGTATCCTCCACTCAGGTATCCTCCACTCTGGTATCCTCCACTCTGGTATCCTCCACTCTGGTATCCTCCACTCTGGTATCCTCCACTCTGGTATCCTCCACTCTGGTATCCTCCACTCTGGTATCCTCCACTCTGGTATCCTCCACTCTGGTATCCTCCACTCTGGTATCCTCCACTCTGGTATCCTCCACTCAGGTATCCTCCACTCTGGTATCCTCCACTCTGGTATCCTCCACTCTGGTATCCTCCACTCAGGTATCCTCCACTCTGGTATCCTCCACTCTGGTATCCTCCACTCTGGTATCCTCCACTCTGGTATCCTCCACTCTGGTATCCTCCACTCTGGTATCCTCCACTCTGGTATCCTCCACTCTGGTATCCTCCACTCTGGTATCCTCCACTCTGGTATCCTCCACTCAGGTATCCTCCACTCTGGTATCCTCCACTCTGGTATCCTCCACTCTGGTATCCTCCACTCTGGTATCCTCCACTCTGGTATCCTCCACTCAGGTATCCTCCACTCTGGTATCCTCCACTCTGGTATCCTCCACTCTGGTATCCTCCACTCTGGTATCCTCCACTCTGGTATCCTCCACTCTGGTATCCTCCACTCTGGTATCCTCCACTCAGGTATCCTCCACTCTGGTATCCTCCACTCTGGTATCCTCCACTCTGGTATCCTCCACTCTGGTATCCTCCACTCTGGTATCCTCCACTCTGGTATCCTCCACTCTGGTATCCTCCACTCAGGTATCCTCCACTCTGGTATCCTCCACTCTGGTATCCTCCACTCTGGTATCCTCCACTCTGGTATCCTCCACTCTGGTATCCTCCACTCTGGTATCCTCCACTCTGGTATCCTCCACTCTGGTATCCTCCACTCTGGTATCCTCCACTCTGGTATCCTCCACTCTGGTATCCTCCACTCAGGTATCCTCCACTCTGGTATCCTCCACTCTGGTATCCTCCACTCTGGTATCCTCCACTCTGGTATCCTCCACTCTGGTATCCTCCACTCTGGTATCCTCCACTCTGGTATCCTCCACTCTGGTATCCTCCACTCTGGTATCCTCCACTCAGGTATCCTCCACTCTGGTATCCTCCACTCTGGTATCCTCCACTCTGGTATCCTCCACTCTGGTATCCTCCACTCTGGTATCCTCCACTCTGGTATCCTCCACTCTGGTATCCTCCACTCTGGTATCCTCCACTCTGGTATCCTCCACTCTGGTATCCTCCACTCTGGTATCCTCCACTCTGGACCAAGACACAACACCGTCACTCAGTTTAACATAAGAATCTAAATGAATGTATTTCTTTGGTTTGTATTCTTAATAAACAAAACCCCCACGAACGACACACTGCTGCAACATTTGGGTCTCTTCGTTGTGAGAGATGTTTCGCACAACGAGACTTGCCTAATGCTGCAGAAACGTGCGGAGACTTTTTTTTTTTCCCTGGCCACTGTGAAACTGTCGCGTTGCTGTGTAGGCTTAGAGGGTAGGCCTCCCTGTTATGTCTTGAACCGCAGCGGCGCCTATAGAACCTCCCCTTGGTTCACCTCAACAGCAAGAAGCAACGTTTCGAGCGGAAGAAGCAACGTTTTGAGACCGAGAACTGAAAGTAGTGTTCAGAGGGCAGGGTCAACTGCTACTGACTGGCTGACTGCTTGCTGTCTTGTGCTGACAGCTGTTGCTGATAGTCTTACTGAGACGTAGTGACCTTACACCGCTACACCTGTTGTCAGTGCTGTCTACACCCCTGGACACACCTGCTGCCAGTGCTGTCTGTACCCCAGGACACACCTGCTGCCAGTGCTGTCTACACCTCTGGACACACCTGCTGCCAGTGCTGTCTGTACCCCAGGACACACCTGCTGCCAGTGCTGTCTACACCTCTGGACACACCTGCTGCCAGTGCTGTCTGTACCCCTGGACACACCTGCTGCCAGTGCTGTCTGTACCCCTGGACACACCTGCTGCCAGTGCTGTCTGTACCCCAGGACACACCTGCTGCCAGTGCTGTCTGTACCCCAGGACACACCTGCTGCCAGTGCTGTCTGTACCCCTGGACACACCTGCTGCCAGTGCTGTCTGTACCCCAGGACACACCTGCTGCCAGTGCTGTCTGTACCCCTGGACACACCTGCTGCCAGTGCTGTCTGTACCCCAGGACACACCTGCTGCCAGTGCTGTCTGTACCCCTGGACACACCTGCTGCCAGTGCTGTCTGTACCCCTGGACACACCTGCTGCCAGTGCTGTCTGTACCCCAGGACACACCTGCTGCCAGTGCTGTCTGTACCCCAGGACACACCTGCTGCCAGTGCTGTCTGTACCCCAGGACACACCTGCTGCCAGTGCTGTCTGTACCCCAGGACACACCTGCTGCCAGTGCTGTTTGTACCCCTGGACACACCTGCTGCCAGTGCTGTCTGTACCCCAGGACACACCTGCTGCCAGTGCTGTTTGTACCCCAGGACACACCTGCTGCCAGTGCTGTCTGTACCCCTGGACACACCTGCTGCCAGTGCTGTCTGTACCCCAGGACACACCTGCTGCCAGTGCTGTCTGTACCACAGGACACACCTGCTGCCAGCCCTACACCTCAGTATTGTTCCAATACTATATTGTATATCTGGTGGCAGTGTGTGGTGAGTGGGAGTGGAGGGTGTGGTGAGTGGGAGTGGAGGGTGTGGTGAGTGGGAGTGGAGGGTGTGGTGAGTGGGAGTGGAGGGTGGCAGTGTGTGGTGAGTGGGAGTGGAGGGTGGCAGTGTGTGGTGAGTGGGAGTGGAGGGTGGCAGTGTGTGGTGAGTGGGAGTGGAGGGTGGCAGTGTGTGGTGAGTGGGAGTGGAGGGTGGCAGTGTGTGGTGAGTGGGAGTGGAGGGTGGCAGTGTGTGGTGAGTGGGAGTGGAGGGTGGCAGTGTGTGGTGAGTGGGAGTGGAGGGTGGCAGTGTGTGGTGATTGGGAGTGGAGGGTGGCAGTGTGTGGTGAGTGGGAGTGGAGGGTGGCAGTGTGTGGTGAGTGGGAGTGGAGGGTGGCAGTGTGTGGTGAGTGGGAGTGGAGGGTGGCAGTGTGTGGTGAGTGGTGGAGGGTGGCAGTGTGTGGTGAGTGGGAGTGGAGGGTGGCAGTGTGTGGTGAGTGGGAGTGGAGGGTGGCAGTGTGTGGTGAGTGGGAGTGGAGGGTGGCAGTGTGTGGTGAGTGGGAGTGGAGGGTGGCAGTGTGTGGTGAGTGGGAGTGGAGGGTGGCAGTGTGTGGTGAGTGGGAGTGGAGGGTGGCAGTGTGTGGTGAGTGGGAGTGGAGGGTGGCAGTGTGTGGTGAGTGGGAGTGGAGGGTGGCAGTGTGTGGTGATTGGGAGTGGAGGGTGGCAGTGTGTGGTGAGTGGGAGTGGAGGGTGGCAGTGTGTGGTGAGTGGGAGTGGAGGGTGGCAGTGTGTGGTGAGTGGGAGTGGAGGGTGGCAGTGTGTGGTGATTGGGAGTGGAGGGTGGCAGTGTGTGGTGAGTGGGAGTGGAGGGTGGCAGTGTGTGGTGAGTGGGAGTGGAGGGTGGCAGTGTGTGGTGAGTGGGAGTGGAGGGTGGCAGTGTGTGGTGAGTGGTGGAGGGTGGCAGTGTGTGGTGAGTGGGAGTGGAGGGTGGCAGTGTGTGGTGAGTGGGAGTGGAGGGTGGCAGTGTGTGGTGAGTGGGAGTGGAGGGTGGCAGTGTGTGGTGATTGGGAGTGGAGGGTGGCAGTGTGTGGTGAGTGGGAGTGGAGGGTGGCAGTGTGTGGTGAGTGGGAGTGGAGGGTGGCAGTGTGTGGTGAGTGGGAGTGGAGGGTGGCAGTGTGTGGTGAGTGGTGGAGGGTGGCAGTGTGTGGTGAGTGGGAGTGGAGGGTGGCAGTGTGTGGTGAGTGGGAGTGGAGGGTGGCAGTGTGTGGTGAGTGGGAGTGGAGGGTGGCAGTGTGTGGTGAGTGGGAGTGGAGGGTGGCAGTGTGTGGTGAGTGGGAGTGGAGGGTGGCAGTGTGTGGTGAGTGGGAGTGGAGGGTGGCAGTGTGTGGTGAGTGGGAGTGGAGGGTGTGGTGAGTGGGAGTGGAGGGTGTGGTGAGTGGGAGTGGAGGGTGTGGTGAGTGGGAGTGGAGGGTGTGGTGAGTGGGAGTGGAGGGTGTGGTGAGTGGGAGTGGAGGGTGGCAGTGTGTGGTGATTGGGAGTGGAGGGTGGCAGTGTGTGGTGAGTGGGAGTGGAGGGTGGCAGTGTGTGGTGAGTGGGAGTGGAGGGTGGCAGTGTGTGGTGAGTGGGAGTGGAGGGTGGCAGTGTGTGGTGAGTGGTGGAGGGTGGCAGTGTGTGGTGAGTGGGAGTGGAGGGTGGCAGTGTGTGGTGAGTGGGAGTGGAGGGTGGCAGTGTGTGGTGAGTGGGAGTGGAGGGTGGCAGTGTGTGGTGAGTGGGAGTGGAGGGTGGCAGTGTGTGGTGAGTGGGAGTGGAGGGTGGCAGTGTGTGGTGAGTGGGAGTGGAGGGTGGCAGTGTGTGGTGAGTGGGAGTGGAGGGTGGCAGTGTGTGGTGAGTGGGAGTGGAGGGTGGCAGTGTGTGGTGAGTGGGAGTGGAGGGTGGCAGTGTGTGGTGAGTGGGAGTGGAGGGTGGCAGTGTGTGGTGAGTGGGAGTGG
>NC_091347.1:20952902-20962902 GCF_038502225.1 Cherax quadricarinatus | reverse complement strand
TTCATCTGTGTCTTCACCTTCCAACTGTGTCCCCTTGTTACTGTGTCCAATCTCTGGAACATCCTGTCTTTGTCCACCTTGTCAATCCCTCTCAGTATTTTGTATGTCGTTATCATGTCCCCCCTATCTCTCCTGTCCTCCAGTGTCGTCAGGTTGATTTCCCTTAACCTCTCCTCGTAGGACATACCTCTTAGCTCTGGGACTAGTCTTGTTGCAAACCTTTGCACTTTCTCTAGTTTCTTTACGTGCTTGGCTAGGTGTGGGTTCCAAACTGGTGCCGCATACTCCAATATGGGCCTAACGTACACGGTGTACAGGGTCCTGAATGATTCCTTATTAAGATGTCGGAATGCTGTTCTGAGGTTTGCTAGGCGCCCATATGCTGCAGCAGTTATTTGGTTGATGTGCGCTTCAGGAGATGTGCCTGGTGTTATACTCACCCCAAGATCTTTTTCCTTGAGTGAGGTTTGTAGTCTCTGGCCCCCTAGACTGTACTCCGTCTGCGGTCTTCTTTGCCCTTCCCCAATCTTCATGACTTTGCACTTGGTGGGATTGAACTCCAGGAGCCAATTGCTGGACCAGGTCTGCAGCCTGTCCAGATCCCTTTGTAGTTCTGCCTGGTCTTCGATCGAGTGAATTCTTCTCATCAACTTCACGTCATCTGCAAACAGGGACACCTCAGAGTCTATTCCTTCCGTCATGTCGTTCACAAATACCAGAAACAGCACTGGTCCTAGGACTGACCCCTGTGGGACCCCGCTGGTCACAGGTGCCCACTCTGACACCTCGCCACGTACCATGACTCGCTGCTGTCTTCCTGACAAGTATTCCCTGATCCATTGTAGTGCCTTCCCTGTTATCCCTGCTTGATCCTCCAGTTTTTGCACCAATCTCTTGTGTGGAACTGTGTCAAACGCCTTCTTGCAGTCCAAGAAAATGCAATCCACCCACCCCTCTCTCTCTTGTCTTACTGCTGTCACCATGTCATAGAACTCCAGTAGGTTTGTGACACAGGATTTCCCGTCCCTGAAACCATGTTGGCTGCTGTTGATGAGATCATTCCTTTCTAGGTGTTTCACCGCTCTTCTCCTGTGTGTGTGTGTGTGTGTGTGTGTGTGTGTGTGTGTGTGTGTGTGTGTGTGTGTGTGTGTGTGTGTGTGTGTGTGTGTGTGTGTGTGTGTGTGCGCGTGTGTGTGTGTATGTGTGTGTGCGTGTGTGTGTGTGTGTTTAATCAAATACCTCTCCCCTCTGGTCCCTCTTCTACAGCCTCCATCACCACCTGACCTTCAATATGGCGTCAAATTTACCGCTTAGTCCCCGCCATAGCTGCGCCAGTGTTGTTTTTCCCTGCTACTGAGACCGCAAAAACACGATCAATCATGCTAACCCGTGTGAATCCGGATGAGGGTTGAGAATCCATGTGAATCCGGATGAAGGGTGAATATCCGTGTGAATCTGGATGAGAATCCGTGTGAATCCGGATGAAAATCCTTGTGAATCCGCATGAGGAGTAAAAATCCGTGTGAACTCGGATGAGGGGTGAGAATCCGTGTGAACCCAGATGATTGGTGAGAATCCGTGTGAATCCGGATGTGGTTGAGAATCCGTGTGAATCTGGATGAGGGGTGAGAATCCGTGTGAACCCGGATGATGGGCGAGAATCCGTGTGAACCCGGACGAGGCTGAGAATCTGTGTGAATCCAGATAAGGGCTGAGAATCCGTGTGAATCCGGATGAGGGCTGAGAATCCGTGTGAATCCGGATGCAGTTCAAAAACACTCTCCCATTGTAAACAGAAAATGGTTCCATCACAGACAATCACGGTTATTGTGGCATCTTATTATCATTTCCGGCAGAGACTCCATGTCTTTCCAAGATAGGAAGACTCGTAATGATAGGAGCCCTTAACAACCCCCTCAACAACAACAAGAGAGTCGTGGTAACCCTTAAGAACCCTCAACAACAATACAGCCTTGATTACCCTTAACAACACTCAACAATAACAAGAGAGCAGTGGTAACCCTTAGCAACCCTCTCAACAATAACAAGAGTCGCAGAAACCTTTAACAACCCTATCAACAATAACAAGAGAGTAGTGGTAACCCTTAACAACCCTCTCAACAACAAGAGAGTAACGGTAACCCTTAACAACCCTCTCAACAATAACAAGAGAGTAGTGGTAACCCTTAACAACCCTCTCAACAACAAAAGAGTAACGGTAACCCTTAACAACCTGCTCAACAATAACAAGAGAGTAGTGGTAACCCTTAACAACCCTCTCAACAATAACAAGAGCCATGGTAGCCCTTACTAACCCTCAATAACAAGAAGATGAGAGAGTTGACCTTCAAGATGGCCACAAGTGACTTCTTATACGATCTCTGTGACTTTACTTGACCTTGTCTTCCAGACTCCACTCAGCATAACCTCCAAATATGGCAGGAAATACTTTTCACGTCCGTCCAGGAAGTAAACTTAACTGGTTTAGTTTGCAACTGAATCTTCTGTCTTGCTTTAATTTATTGTTTCTTCCTTTGAGGATTTAGCGAGAAAACTTGAGAATGCTTCGTCTGGTCGGTTTCAAACTTTCGGTGTTGGTGTAGCGTACTTTGAGGAAACTTTGTAATTTTTATTGAATGGTATAGGTGTCAGGTTTGTATTAATATATGGATTAACTATTGAACTATGCTTGACTAGCAATGTTGCTTGTTAGTAGTCATGTTATCAGTAGTTACGTTGTTAGTGTTTCAAAAGATATAAAAATATTCTTATTGCATTGTGATAATTGAAAACTATAAACAGATACAAGACAAACACACACACACACACACACACACACACACACACACACACACACACACACACACACACACACACACACACACACACACACACACACACACAACACGTCAGGCCTATACTGGAGTATGCAGCACCAGTTTGGAACCCACACCTGGTCAAACACGTCAAAAAGTTAGAGAAAGTACAAAGGTTTTCAACAAGGCTAGTTCCATAGCTCAGGGGAATGTCCTACGATGAAAGGTTGAGGAAAATCGGACTGACGACACTGGAGGCCAGGAAGGTTAGGGGAGACATGATAACGACATACAAAATACTGCGTGGAATAGATAAGGTGGACAGAGACAGGATGTTCCAGAGAGGGGACATAGAAACAAGGAGTCACAGTTGGAAGCTGAAGACTCAGACGAGTCACAGGGATGTTAGGAAGTACTTCTTCAGTCACAGAGTCGTCAGGAAGTGGAATAGCCTAGCAAGTGACGTAGTGGAGGCAGGAACCATACATAGCTTTAAGACGAGGTATGACAAAGCTCAGGAAGCAGAGAGAGAGGACTTAGTAGCGATCAGTGAAGAGGCGGGGAGCCAGGGCTGAGTCTCGACCCCTGCAACTACAATTAGGTGAGTACACAAACACACACACGGGAGCTGTGAGTCGACCCTTGCAACCACAAATAGGTGAGTACACACACTCACACCACAAGTTACACATACACTCGCACCACAAGAAACACACACACACAAGATACCATCACTAACATACACACAGCAGGAGTCGTGAGTGTTCCCTCCTGCATATACGTGGTGAGGCAGGTTCCGGGGCCACCATCTCGTGACTTACACAATATGAACCAGAACAAAGATGATTCCTCTTAAAGAGGTTATGGAGGGAATACACGAAGTGCATGAAGTGTATTAAGTGTAGATGAATGGTTCAGAGAACCGACATGTTGATAAATTAGACACATGTGCAACTCTTGGGTATCTTTATTGAGGAAACGTTTCGCCACACAGTGGCTTCATCAGTCCATACGTAGGAAAAACTTGAAGAACAGGAGGAGAATGAGGTACTCAGTCCCTCAACCTTGAGTCGATGTGTTCAGTCCATCAATCTTGAATAGAATACGGCATATGAGCGGAGAAGCAGCTTATAAACCGTATGGCAGGAGAGGTGCAGCAGTCATAGGTGGTGTCACATTTGTCCAATGTGGAAGTAGGTCGTGCCCAAGAATTAGGCAAGCGAAGAATTCCTAAGTATTAAGATCCCAAGAAGTTGCAGTGTCTGACAGGTTTGTAGATGTTGATAAATTAGACACACGTGCAACTCTTGGGTATCTTTATTGACGAAACGTTTCCTTAATAAAGATACCTAAGAGTTGCATGTGTCTAATTTATCAAGTGTATTAAGTGTTGTATTAGTCTATTTGAACGTCTTTTGCTGATGTAAAAAGTTGTATATCTAAGGAATGATTTTGACCAGCCTAAAAGAATCCAGGACACATATTGAACTCCCCAACTATCCCTGTGGAATCGACTAGTTGTGGTCACCTATTTGTGGTTGGGGAGGTCCAGTCTCAGCTCCTGGCCCGGCCTATCAACTACTCAAGAACGGCCACACAATGTTCTTGGCTCCTGTCATACCCTGTCTTACAACTTCGTATGTCCTGCCTCACTCCCTCATTCATGTGTAATATTAATGGTTTCTAATCTGTTATCCTGCCTATACAGTCCTTCAAGTTAGTGCCTTCGTCTCACAAGTGAAGGACCCGGGTACGATCCCGGGACGAGTGCAATCGTTGGCATACAAAGAGAAGACAAAAGTCTTGAAAATAATATGGTGTGGCTCACACTGTGGTACATGGTGTGGCTCACACTGTGATACATGGTATGGCTCACACTGTGATACATGGTGTGGCTCACACTGTGATACATGGTGTGGCTCACACTGTGGTACATGGTGTGGCTCACACTGTGGTACATGGTGTGGCTCACACTGTGGTACATGGTGTGGCTCACACTGTGATACACGGTGTGGCTCACACTGTGATACACGGTGTGGCTCACACTGTGATACATGGTGTGACTCACACTGTGATACATGGTGTGGCTCACACTGTGATACATGGTGTGGCTCACACTGTGATACACGGTGTGGCTCACACTGTGATACATGGTGTGGCTCACACTGTGATACATGGTGTGACTCACACTGTGATACATGGTGTGGCTCACACTGTGATACATGGTGTGGCTCACACTGTGATACACGGTGTGGCTCACACTGTGATACATGGTGTGGCTCACACTGTGATACATGGTGTGACTCACACTGTGATACATGGTGTGACTCACACTGTGATACATGGTGTGGCTCACACTGTGATACACGGTGTGGCTCACACTGTGATACATGGTGTGGCTCACACTGTGATACATGGTGTGACTCACACTGTGATACATGGTGTGACTCACACTGTGATACATGGTGTGGCTCACACTGTGATACATGGTGTGACTCACACTGTGGTACATGGTGTGGCTCACACTGTGATACATGGTGTGGCTCACACTGTGATACACGGTGTGGCTCACACTGTGATACATGGTGTGGCTCACACTGTGATACATGGTGTGACTCACACTGTGATACATGGTGTGACTCACACTGTGATACATGGTGTGGCTCACACTGTGATACATGGTGTGACTCACACTGTGGTACATGGTGTGGCTCACACTGTGATACATGGTGTGGCTCACACTGTGATACATGGTGTGACTCACACTGTGATACATGGTGTGACTCACACTGTGATACATGGTGTGACTCACACTGTGATACATGGTGTGACTCACACTGTGGTACATGGTGTGGCTCACACTGTGATACATGGTGTGGCTCACACTGTGATACACGGTGTGGCTCACACTGTGATACATGGTGTGGCTCACACTGTGATACATGGTGTGACTCACACTGTGATACATGGTGTGACTCACACTGTGATACATGGTGTGGCTCACACTGTGATACATGGTGTGACTCACACTGTGGTACATGGTGTGGCTCACACTGTGATACATGGTGTGACTCACACTGTGGTACATGGTGTGGCTCACACTGTGATACACGGTGTGGCTCACACTGTGATACATGGTGTGGCTCACACTGTGATACATGGTGTGACTCACACTGTGATACATGGTGTGACTCACACTGTGATACATGGTGTGTCTCACACTGTGATACATGGTGTGGCTCACACTGTGGTACATGGTGTGGCTCACACTGTGATACATGGTGTGACTCACACTGTGATACATGGTGTGACTCACACTGTGATACATGGTGTGTCTCACACTGTGATACATGGTGTGGCTCACACTGTGGTACATGGTGTGACTCACACTGTGATACATGGTGTGGCTCACACTGTGATACATGGTGTGGCTCACACTGTGGTACATGGTGTGGCTCACACTGTGGTACATGGTGTGGCTCACACTGTGATACATGGTGTGGCTCACACTGTGATACATGGTGTGGCTCACACTGTGATACATGGTGTGGCTCACACTGTGGTACATGGTGTGGCTCACACTGTGGTACATGGTGTGGCTCACACTGTGATACATGGTGTGGCTCACACTGATAACATGGTGTGCTTCACTCTGGGAATGTGAGCCAAGGATGTGGTTAGTGTGGTGTTTAAGGTGGTGTCCACTCTGTAAACTTGCCTGCAGGGAGAGAGAGAGAGAGAGAGAGAGAGAGAGAGAGAGAGAGAGAGAGAGAGAGAGAGAGAGAGAGAGAATGTCTGAAATTATAACACACACACACACACACACACACACACACACACACACACACACACACACACACACATACACACCTGTGAGTTAAGAGTCATAAATACTTACAACCATCCTTCACAAGACCAAGATGTTGGTATAAACAGCAACAACAACAGCAGCAGCAGCAGCAGCAGCAACAGCAGCAACAGCAGCAACAGCAGCAACAGCAACAGCAGAAACAGCAGCATCAGCAGCAACAGCAGCAGCAGCAACAACAGCAACAGCAGCAACAGCAACAGTAGCAACAGCAACAGCAGCAACAGCGGCAACAGCAACTGCAGCTTCTTGCCTGCTTGCTCTCCTCTCCTCGACACTTCCACAGTACAGACTACCACCAGCCTTGCTCCTCACCCACTTACTTCCACACAACCTTAATTTAAGTCGGAGATTATTACTTCTGCAACAATTTATGGTTTGGGTTATTGCATTGGCCTAGGAGTGTATTGTAGTCTTTACTTGAGATACAAGGTAATGTTGTAGATACCAGGGGGCACTAGACAAGGTCGTAGATACCAGGGGGCACTAGACAAGGTCGTAGATACCAGGGGGCACTAGGCAAGGTCGTAGATACTAGGGGGCACTAGACAAGGTCGTAGATACCAGGGGGCACTAGACAAGGCCGTAGATACCAGGGGGCACTAGACAAGGTTGTAGATACCAGGGGGCACTAGACAAGGTTGTAGATACCAGGGGGCAATAGGCAAGGTCGTAGATACCAAGGGAAACTAGTCAAGGTCGTAGACACTAGACAAAGTTGTAGACATTAACATCCTCTATGTTCAACCTAAAAACTTCTTCCTTAAAATCCCTAATTTGTATTCCACAGACCGATTTATCTTTGATTCTTATCTTATAAGGTCCGTGGCTGTAACAGTTTCTTCGCTGAAGACAGCACGTGCTTATATTTTCACCTGTTGAGTCAGTCAACGTTGCTTTCCTCAGCTTTGGAGATGAGGTCGCTCAATTTGCAACTGCTAAGATCAGAGGATCCACGCGCTTCACTGACCCTCAGTGTTGCAGCTGCTGCAACTTCGCTGAAGTCCGTGGCTAATTAGATCAGGAGACCTGCAGATTCCAAAGTCCGTGTGCCGGCACGAACGAGGCTAACGAGGGTCCGTACGTTAGGGAAGTCAATAACTGAACAGTGTCCACAGGTACACGAGATCACAGCTAAGCAGCTACAACAGATCTACGAAATCGAAGGCTTAGAGTCTGGAGATCCACAGGAAGTGGAGCCTCAAAGCCCCACACACTCATAGTAAGTGGAGCCTCACAGCCCCACGCTCCCACAGTAAGCGGAGCCTCCTAGCCCCACACACAGTATGGGGATTCTCCTAGTCCCACACACAGTAAATGGAGTCTCCTAGCCCCACACACAGTAAGTGGAACCTCCTAGCCCCACACACACAGTAAGCGAAGCCTCCTAGCCCCACACACAGTAAGCGGAGCCTCCTAGCCCCACACACAGTAAGCGGAGCCTCCTAGCCCCACACACAGTAAGTGGAGCCTCCTAGCCCCACACACACAGTAAGCGAAGCCTCCTAGCCCCACACACAGTAAGTGGAGCCTCCTAGCCCCACACACAGTAAGTGGAACCTCCTAGCCCCACACACAGTAAGCGAAGCCTCCTAGCCCCACACACAGTAAGTGGAGCCTCCTAGCCCCACACACACAGTAAGCGAAGCCTCCTAGCCCCACACACAGTAAGTGGAGCCTCCTAGCCCCACACACAGTAAGTGGAACCTCCTAGCCCCACACACAGTAAGCGAAGCCTCCTAGCCCCACACACAGTAAGTGGAGCCTCCTAGCCCCACACACACAGTAAGCGAAGCCTCCTAGCCCCACACACAGTAAGTGGAGCCTCCTAGCCCCACACACAGTAAGCGGAGCCTCCTAGCCCCACACACAGTAAGCGGAGCCTCCTAGCCCCACACACAGTAAGTGGAGCCTCCTAGCCCCACACACACAGTAAGCGAAGCCTCCTAGCCCCACACACAGTAAGTGGAGCCTCCTAGCCCCACACACAGTAAGTGGAACCTCCTAGCCCCACACACAGTAAGCGAAGCCTCCTAGCCCCACACACAGTATGGGGAGTTTCCTAGCTACGGGGCCTCCCAAGACACACACAACGATGGACCAACTCCTCCCCCCCGGCAGGTTCAACACCAGCCATTGCGATCCCCTGAACCTTCAGCTTTCTGCTGAATCACACTGCCGGAATTTTTGCATTTTGAAAGCGTATTGTGTTGAGGTGCTCCCAGGGCCGCTCACATCACCGGCGGCGTCTTGTGAAACACCTTGTAATGTCTTGAGGCCGACAACACAATGTGTACTTAAGGATGCTTATTGCGTATTGAGTTCCTGCTTATTGCGTGTTGACGCTGCAATACGACTACTACTACGCTACTGTGGGATGATAATAATAATAAGAGAAGAAGAAGAAGAAGAAGGAGGAGGAGGAGGAAGAGGAAGAAGAATATGAGAAAGTTTTCCATATATAAATATTTCATTTAGATACGACAGTGATTTTTTTTTAAGGAAATTTCAGTGACTGACATGAACTTACACACACACACACACACACACACACACACACACACACACACACACACACACACACACACACACACACACACACACACACAGACTCAGCTGAGTCAAAGGGATGTTAGGAAGTATTTCTTCAGTCATAGAGTTGTCAGGAAGTGGAATAATCTAACATGTGATGTAGTGGAGGCAGAAACCATACATAGCTTTAAGACGAGGTATGATAAAACTCATGGAGCAGGAAGAGAGAGAGGACCTAGTAGCGATCAGTGAAGAGGCGGGGCCAGGAGCTGAGTCTTGATCCCTGCAACCACAAATAGGTGAGTACACAAGAACCTGTTACTTTCCGTAAATAACTGATGGTATATGTATTTCCAACCTCTCATCCTTACCTCACAAGAATGTCCACTACCTGACAGTGTCAGTCACCACTGTAGCCTGTGTCTAAGTGTCAGTCACCACTGTAGCCTGTGTCTAAGTGTCAGTCACCACTGTAGCCTGTGTCTAAGTCTCAGTCACCACTGTAGCCTGTGTCTAAGTGTCAGTCACCACTGTAGCCTGTGTCTAAGTGTCAGTCACCACTGTAGCCTGTGTCTAAGTGTCAATCACCAGCGTAGCCTGTGTCTAAGTCTCAGTCACCACTGTAGCCTGTGTCTAAGTGTCAGTCACTACTGTAGCCTGTGTCTAAGTGTCAGTCACCACTGTAGCCTGTGTCTAAGTGTCAATCACCAGCGTAGCCTGTGTCTGACAGTGTCAGTCACCACTGTATCCTGTGTCTGACAGTGTCACTCAACAGTGTAGCGTT
>NC_091347.1:20557902-20612902 GCF_038502225.1 Cherax quadricarinatus | reverse complement strand
GACATTCCCTCTTCAGCCCTCTGACTAATACTTTTATTAACTCCACACCTTCTCCTAATTTTCTGCATAATATTTATACAACACACTGCCCTTAGACAGGACATCTCCACTGCCTCCAACTGCCTCCTCACTGCAGCATTTACAACCCAAGCTTCACACCCATATAAGAGAGTTGGTACCACTATACTTTCATACATTCCCTTCTTTGCATCCACAGATAACATTTTTTGTCTCCACCCCGCCATACCCCCCCCCCCCACACACACACACACACACACAGAGTAAGAGGCGACTAAAATGCTGGGAGCTAGAGGCTAATAACCCCTTTTCCTGTATATATTACTGAAGTTAAAAAGATAAACTTTCATTTTTCTTTTTGGGCTAACCTGCTTCGGTAGGATACGGCTGGTTTGTTGAAAGAAGAAAGAAGATATATATTTGTCATCCTGACTGCAGGCCTATTTGTGTCTGTGATACTTAATGGTACTACCTCCAATGGGTATGATGCAAATGCCAGCTTTGATAATGAAATTGCCTATATATCCACTCTTAGTTTTTGACAAGCTTTTCTTGAAGTCAATGCAATGGTAGCTACTTTCACAGAACTGTCTCTCATTAGCAATGATACACTAGAAACCACTCTACTACCTGGTAAAAATAGTGTGTTTGGCAAGTGTGTGTGTTGCTTCTCCTTTTGAGAATACAAGTAGCTCACCACCTTCAGTTGACATAGTGTAGTGGTAAGTGAAGATATTGGAAAAGCTGTTTATGGTATTCCTATCTGCCTGTCAGGTACTGCTATATAAAAAAATTCTATGATGCTTCTCTGTCCTGCTGTTACAATGGGAATAGAAATCTTTCAAGTCATTCTTGTATGTAGCCTCTCTCCTCCAGTATGGAGTAACAGCACTTACCATTTCTTAATGTGTTACTCCCCATGAGAGGAGAGACTCCTGTTCCAAGTCTGCAGGAAGCCTACATACAAGAATGACTCGATACAATTCTATTCCTATCATAACATAACAGAAGTGTCACATTAACAATTTTTCCTTAACTTTTAATGTTTTCAGCACACAATACCAGGAAGGAGATTGGAAAAACCTTTACACAGGCCTTCCAATTGCTTCACTTCCAGCTACACTATATTAGTGATGGCAGGAAGAGAGCTATGTGCATTCTCAACAGGACCAACATTGATAACATACCTCCCTGTCGAGTACATCATTTTACCAATTAGTGGTGTGGCTTCTAATGTTTCAGTACTAATGACAGTTAAATGAAAGTAGCTACTATTGGCTCAACCTCTATCAAAGACTTATGAAAAACAAAAGCAGGCATATAGATAATTCCACTACCAAGCCATTATTTATATTAGAACTCAGGATTTGCAAACACAAATACTCCTGCAGGTAGGACGAACAAAATAATGTCTCCATACAAGATGGAACAGCACCAGGGGCATCGTTAAATTTAATAAAACTAAGGTGATAATTCGCAAAAGTGACAATCAGACGCAAGCACTTAACAGCCACGATACCAAAAACCAACTATGATGAAAATCAGCCAGTTCAGCATATACAAAACCCTGACCAAATGATTGCTTCTGAAGGGTGACACCATCATTAGATAATACCAAGTTATGCCAGGGAGCACTGCATGAGGCCTACCAATTTACACTGGAGAGATGCTATCAGCCCTCCTTTATTACATCACCTCACTTTTAACTAATGTTCACTTGACCTTTTGTACTGTATGTAGTGCCTGTTCTAGCCACTCATTGTAAAAGGTTTCCTTATTAAATGTCAAGATGAGTGCATGTGTGTGGTTTACATACAACCCATCAGTATGATCATACCAGGTCCACCATATTATTAATAATGTGATGTTCATACCTTCATCTCTCCTACAAGGACAGTGATGAATCAAGTGCAAAGTAGCCCTTTTCTCATTCATGAGTGATTTCACCTTCAGGATCATGACATTCACTGTGCCCACTATAATGAAGTCAGATGAAGCTTCTATCTTTCTTCTCTTGCCAAGAGTGCTTTCATCTTACCTGTCACTTATGTATCCAAGTAAGGATTCTATACAATGTTACTCTCACACTTGTGCATTTCAATCACCCTTAATGCTCATAAACGAAACCTGGACCAAACCTAGCCACCTTGTTCACCTCGATTACCAGCATTAATCTTCAACTGTATAATTTGCAGTGCTGAAACACTGCTTTCTCTCTATAATACCTTTCTTTCAATTACTGGTGGGTGCCTCCTTATGATAAAAAGGTTGGAAATATGATAGACATGAATGATAGTGAATGATATTGACAAATCAAACTGAAGAAATAAGAGAAAAGAAAAGAAGGCCAGAATATATGAGGCAGCAGGAGAAGAAAGGAGAGGTAATAGTGGTGGTGGCAGCAGTGGTTATAGAAACAGAAATAGCAATAGCATTGTAATAATAGTATCAGTAGTAATAGTAACTAAAGTAATAGTAACTGAAATAGTAGTAATAGTAACAGCAGTAATAGTAGCAGTGAATAAAAAGGCACATTACTGTGACTGGAACAATACACAAATAACCTGCACACAGAAGACAAACTTATGACTAAGTTTTAGTAAAACTCAGACCGTTAACTAGTCTGCATGACTAGTAAATAGTTCAAGTCAGACCAAAATGTCATCATGTCTCCTGTGAGTAATAATGGTAATACCATAACAGTAATAGTATTAATAATGAAAATGGGAGTAGTGACAGTGACAGCAGAAGCAGTAGTAGTACAGTAGTCAGTGCTACTAGCAGTACAGCATGAGCTAGTAACAGTCAGCAGCAGCATCAGTAGCATAAAGTAGCATAGCACAGCAGTACATAGCACACAGCAGCACATAGCAGCAACAGCATAGCAGCAAGTAGCAGCAGCATGCACAGATGCACTGAAGCAGAACACAGTAGCTCAGCAGCAGCATAACACAGCAGCACAGCAACAGCAAGCAGCAGCATGGCACAGCACAGCAGTGCACAGCACAGTGTACAGCAACAGCATAGCACAGTAGCACAGCAGCAGCAGACAGCAGCACAGCAGCACAGCAGCAGCAGAGCAACAGCATAGCATAGCAGTAGCACCGTGCACAGCACAGCATGCAGCAGCATTGCAGCAGCAGCAGCATAGCAGAAGCAGCATAGCAGCAGCATAGCAGCGGCAGAACAGCAACAGCAGCAGCAGCATAGCAGCAGCAGAACAGCAACAGCAGCAGCAGCATAGCAGCAGCAGCAGCATAACAGCATAACAGCAGCAGCATAGCAGCAGCATAGCAGCACAGCAGCAACAGCAACAGCAGCATAGCAGCAGCACAGCACAGCACAGCAGCGTAGCACAGCAGCAGTAGCAGCACAGCAGCAGCATGCAGCAGCACAGCATAGCAGCAGATACAGCACAGCACAGCATAGCAGCAGCACAGCATGCAGCAGCAAGCACAGCAGCAGCATAGCAGCAGCAAGCAGCACAGCATGCAGCACAGCATACACGCAGCAGCACAACAGCAAGCAGCAGCAGCAAGCAGCAGCACAGCATAGCAGAGCAGCAGCAGCACAGAGCAGTAAGCAAGCAGATAGCATAGCAGCAGCAGCATAGCATAGCAGCAAAACAGCAGCAGCACGCAGCAGCATAGCAGCATAGCACAGCAGAGCAAGCACAGCAGCAGCAAAGCATAGTACAGCAAGCAAGCACAAAGCAGCATGCATACAGCAACAGCATATGCAGTACAGCACAGCAGCAGCACAGTAGCAAAGCAGCAGCACAGCATAGCAGCGCATAGCATAGCAGCAGCAGCAAGCAGCAGCAAGCAGCAGCACAGCACACAGCACAGCACAGCAGCAGCACAGCATAGCAGCAGCACAGCATACATACAGACAGCACAACAGCACAGCACAGCACAGCAGCACAGCATAGCAGCAGCCAGCACAGCAGCACTACATAGCAGCAAGACAGCAGCACATAGCAGCATAGCAGCACAGACAGCACAGTAGCAGTATAGCAGCATAGCAGAGCACAGTAGCACAGCATACAGCATAGCAGCACAGGCAGTACAGCAGCAGCAGCGTAGTAGCACATAGTTAGTAGACAGCAGCAGCAGCATAGCAGCATAGATACAGCACAGCACAGCAGCACATAGCAGCACAGCACAGCAGCACATAGCATAGCAGCAGCATGCAAAAGCATAGCATAGCAAAGCAGCAGAGCACAGCATAAGCAGCAGCACAGCACAGTAGCACAGCACAGCACAGCAAGCAGCAGTAGCAAGCACAGCACAGCAAGCAGCAGCAGCAGACAGCAGCAGCACAGCAGCAGCAGAGCAGTACAGCACAGCACAGCAGCACAGCAAGCAGCACAGCAGCAGCACAGCATACAGCACACAGCATACGCGCATTACAGCACAGCAGCAAGCATAGCAGCACAGCACAGCAGCAGCAGCACAGCATAGCACAGCAGCAGCACAGCAAGCATAGCAGCACAGCACAGCAGCACAGCACAGCATAGCAGCAGCATGCATACAGCAGCAGCAGCAGCAAGCATAGCAGCACAGCACAGCAGCAGCACAGCAGCAGCACACAGCGCAGCATACAGCAGCACAGCATAGCAGCAGCACAGCAGATAGCAGCAGCACAGCAGCAGCACAGCAGCAGCACAGCAGCACAGCACAGCACAGCAGCAGCACAGCACAGCAGCACAGCATAGCAGCAGCAGCAGCACACAGCATCAGCAGCACAGTGCAGCAGCAGCAGCAGCACAGCAGCAGCAGCAGTAGCAGCAGCAGCACAGCACAGCACAGCAGTGCAGCAGCAAGCACAGCAGCAGCACAGCAGCACAGCACAGCAGCAGCACAGCACAGTAGCACAGCACAGACAGCATAGCACATAGCATAGCAGCACAGCACAGCAGCAGTAGCATAGCAAGCAGCAGCAGCAGCATAGCAGTACAGCAGCAGCAGCAGCATGCAGCAGCACAGCAGCAGCACAGCACAGCAGCAGCACATGCTACAGCAGCATACAGCAGCAGCATAGCAGCAGCATAGCAGCAACAGCATAGCAGCAACATAGCAGCAGCAGCAGCAGCATAGCAGCAGCAGCATAGCAGCAACAGCATAGCAGCAACATAGCAGCAGCAGCAGCAGCATAGCAGCAGCAGCATAGCACAGCAAGCAGCAGACAGCAGCAGCATAGCACACAGCATAGCACAGCAGCACAGCATAGCAGCACACAGCAGCACAGCATACAGCAGCACAGCACAGCAGCAGTACAGCACAGCACAGCAGCATGCAGCACAGCAGCATACAGCACGCAGCACAGCAGCATACAGCATGCACAGCAGCAGCACACAGCACAGCAGCAGAGCATAGCAGCAGCAGCACAGCAGCAGCAGCACAGGCAGCACAGCAGCAGTATTAGTACAGCAGCAGAATAGCAAGAGCAGCAGCATCACAGCAGCAGCATTAGCACAGCAGCACTAGCAGCAGCATAGCAGGCAGCACAGCAGCACAGCACAGCAGCAGCACATAGCATCAGCAGCAGCACAGCTTAGCACAGCACAGCACAAGCAGCACAGCACAGCAGCGCCACAGCAGCAGCATAGCAGCACAGCACAGCACAGCACAGCAGCAACACAGCAGCATCAGCAGCAGCACAGCAGCAGCACAGCACAGCAGCACAGCACAGCAGCAGCATAGCATAGTGGCAGCATAGCATAGCAGCACAGCATGCAGCACAGCAAGCAGCACATAGCAGCATTAGCATAGGCAGCAGCATAGCATATTAGCAGTACAGCATCATAGCACAGCATAGCAGCAGCACATAGCAGCAGCACAGCAGCAGCAGCAGGCAGCAGCACAGCACAGCAGGAACAGCATAACGGCAGCACAGCATAGCAGCACCAAGCACAGCAGCAGCACAGCACAGCAGCACAGCACAGCATAGCAGCATAGCAGAGCAGTACAGCATAGCAGAGCATACAGCAAGCAGCATAGCATAGCAGCAAGCATGCATGGCAGCAGCATAGCAGCAGCATACAGCAGACAGCAGCACAGCACAGCAGCAGTGCGCACAGCACAGCGCCGCAGCACACAGCATCAGCAGCAGCACGCAGCACAGCAGCACGCAGTACAGCAGCACACAGCATAGCAGCATGCACAGCAGCAGCACAGCATGTGCAGCAGCAGCAGGCACAGTGGCAGAGCAGCACAGCATAGCAGCATAGTGCAGCAGCAGCAGCATAGCATAGCAGCAGCCAGCAGCACAGCATAGCACAGTACAGCATAGCAGCACAGCAGCAGCACAGCACAGCAGGCAGCATAGCAGCACAGCATACAGCAGCACAGCAGCAGCACAGCACAGCAGCAGCACAGTTACAGCATAGCAAGCAGCACAGCACAGCAGCAGCATAGCAGCATACAGCACAGCAGCAGCTGCAGCAGCAGCATAGCAGCAGTGCCAGCATAGCAGTAGGCACAGCATAGTTAGCAGCATAGCACAGTAGAGTACAGCACAGCAGCAGCACAGCAACAGCAGCAGCATACACAGCAGTAGCATAGCAGCACAGCAGCAGCACAGCATAGCACAGTAGCATCACAGTAGTAGCACAGCACAGCAGCACAAGCAGCAGCAGCACAGCATAGCATAGCAGCAGCACAGCAGCAGCAGCAAAGCAGCATAGCACAGCACAGCAGCATAGCATAGCAGCAGCACAGCATAGCAGCAGCACAGCATCAGCAAGCAGCAGCAGCACAGCAGCAGTACAGCACAGCAGTACAGCACAGCAACACAGCAGCACTGCACAGCAGTACAGCACAGCAGCACTGCACAGCAGTACAGCACAGCAACACAGCAGCACTGCACAGCAGTACAGCACAGCACTGCACAGCAGCATAGCAGCAGCAGCATAACAGCAACAGCATATCAGCAGCAGCATAGCAGCAACAGCATAGCAGCAGCATAGCAGCAACAGCAGCAGCATAGCAGCAGCATAGCAGCAGCAGCATAGCAGCAGCAGCAGCAGCAGTACAGCACAGCAGCACAGCAGCACAGACAGCACAGCAGAGCACAGCACAGCAGCAGCAGCAGTACAAGCAGCAGCACAGCAGCATGCAGAGCAGCAGCACAGCAGCACAGCATGGGCAGCAAGTAGTATACAAGTAGTAGTATACAAGTAGTAGTATACAAGTAGTAGTATACAAGTAGTAGTATACAAGTAGTAGTATACAAGTAGTAGTATACAAGTAGTAGTATACAAGTAGTAGTATACAAGTAGTAGTATACAAGTAGTAGTATACAAGTAGTAGTATACAAGTAGTAGTATATAAGTAGTAGTATATAAGTAGTAGTATATAAGTAGTAGTATACAAGTAGTAGTATATAAGTAGTATGGTAGCAGCAGCATAAGTACAACAGTGATCAATGTAGATATAAGGTAGTGGAAAAACTAGGGAAAAATTCTGGAATAATAAGAGTAGCAGTACTAGGAGAACAGAGCAGCACTGCAAGAAGGCTTTTGGCCCATAGGCATAGGATAAAATCCCCACAGGAGAGAAACCACCAAGGCAGAAGACAAGAAAGGCAATGAAAACACAGGTGGTGATGAGGTAAGGAGGGGAGGAGGCAAAAGTCAGGTCAAATCATGATGACAGAGTACTTTATATAAAGTAGAACATGTGCTCCTGCTACATCGTTATACTTGCTGAAAAATTATTTGTAATGCAAAAAGTTTCAATTTACATGAAAGCAGGAAACACATAAGACAAGCCAAAAGTTTAAGATTGTCTACCCACCAAGCAATACTCCCTTGGGAGGAAAATGATAGTGTTTATGAATTACCTCTAAAAGCTACCAAATTTTAGAAGTTACTTTGATGATAAAAAAGAACCAAGAGAAGTGGTTTGCCATTTAAGTTATGTAGATTGCAGGATAGTTGGAAAGAAATATAAAATAATTAAGGAAGGTTAAGGATCAAGACAAGAGAAAAACTGGAAAGGCTTCAGAAACATTAGCAAATTGGATGTTGTTGTATGCACCTGCATCATGGAGTCCATGTCCCAACTCTTCTGTAGGTAGATATGCAGAGAGAGAAGACAATAATAAATTCAGATATTAATTTGAACAATACTATATTATAGAAACTAAAGACAGTGTAATCACTGAAGGTGTGAGGGAAGAGACATGAACTGAGGAAGTTATCTGAATATCACTTAGTGAACAAGACTTATTAGAAGGCTCCTGAAGATATAATCATGACAGGAAGATATTAAGAATATAACATTGAATATTTCATTTGAAGCAAGCAGAAATAAAACAAATAACCTGCAGAAGCATGTTGTGTGTCAGAATGAAGGTTTACGAGTCTCACCCAGCGACTCTGTATACTGTGCAAGTTGAATGGATGTGAAGCTATCTCAAAATGTTGGCTCTGTCTTTTGAGTGTGCACATATAACAGTATAAAAAAAATATTTCTTATGGTACTGGATTAGCTCAATGTAATTATAAAAAGCTTAGTACTGCATAATTACTGTACCTATTTGTAGCAAAAGGAGCATAACTTTTTGGCTTATAAAACAACTATCACTTTGGCAAACATGCCAAGTGTACATTCACCATTGCAATAACTCGGCAAACTCAGAACAAGACAAAATTAATATTTAATTTGTTAAATATACTAATAATTAAATTTAAACTGACCTAAGGTATGTTGGGTAGAATTAAGTTAAATTACATTATGTTAATTTTAGCAAGATTAAGTCAGTTTTAATACAAAATTAATTGTATGTTACTTCACAACAATGTATTTACCAATGCATAAAAGAAAGTTTTCAAAGATTAATTTCTAGGCCAGTTCAGGTTGTTTAACTGACTCTGCCCAAAAAGCACAACATACATTTATAAACAACTTGATCAACTTTAAGTGGAAAACCTAAAGTTATTTATCCTTTCCTTTCAAGAATCACGTTTTCCCACCAAAACATGCAGATATATTGCACTTAAAACATTATCAAGATGAATACTAGATATTCTGAAAACATTACGTTTTGTTACAGAAAATTTATTTTATGCACAAATTCATAATTTATTTTATATAATGAATCTCTATAATTTTGGATTTTTTTGGTTTATCCTTTGTTAATTACTGACAAATACAACTTTGAACAGGAAGACAAACGTTTTGTAATTAAAAGTCACATCATGATTATGAAAGATATATGTGTGTGTAACTGCCTATTTATAGCTATAGGAGCAGAGCTAAGCATATTTATGTGCAACTCTCTTTAATTAATCCAGGATTCATAGATGACTGTCGTATAATCGATCCTGGTTCTGATTAATCACCTTGTTTCTTGCCATAAGTTGATAAGTTTCAGTTTCTTGGCCCAATACATGTTCTGCTTCCTTGTTCTCCTCCTCACTTTCCTCCTGCCTCTCTTGGTACATATGTGGGCCCCCTTCTGTCTCGTCTCCCTCAACCGAAGTCAACCCCCAATCATGCTCGCTTCCAGAAGAGCTACCACTAAGCATGTAGTTCCTCTATCAAGCATGCAGATTAAAGTATTGCATGATAACACATCACAGTGCAGGATTGGGGGAGGGAGCGATAAGGAAAAAAAAAAGAAAAAGAAACAAGCTATAAGCAAAACAAGTTGAGAATGTATTCTATTTAAGACAAAACAAAAATTTGGTTCAAATATTTATTCATAAAGAGTATATAAACTTATCCCTTGATATATTTAATATCTTTGGAGGTGAATTTCAAAACTTTTTGAAATTAAACATTTTGAAGCTAATACAGTAGCTACACAAGCAGTGGCATGCATGCCACAATGACAAGCACAAGTTGGAGAAGATATTCCTTATGCATGCAAGCTTATTTCTCATGCATGACAAAATGATCCAGTGAAAAAGACTATGCTATTGATATACTGATTGTTCGATTGTCACCTTTAGCAATACTCTGTGCATAACCCAAAACTATGACCTGACACTACTACTATGAATCTTAGAATGACTTGCTCTGTTTTATTGTACTGCTTTTCCATATACCCATTAATGTAAGTAAAGTAATGGTTGAACGTTGGTGGATCACTGCAGAAGAAACAGAGTACAAGAGAGCGGCAAAGTTGGCATAGCAGCCACTGCTGATCAGTAGAGCACTGTAGCACGAGTCATACACTCCAAGAACTGCTAACCTGTTTGACAATGGGTCTGTCAAAAATTTGTGGATAAAAATTTGAATCATCGTCGGAATCGTCATCAGTGTCAAGATGATGATGCATCCCCTGAACCTGAGATGAAGAGTGACAACAGAGTTTGAGTTGTGCTTTTAGTGAAGTATCTAATAAGAAGGCCAGTTGGTTGTACCTAAAAATAATTCCATCAACTTCAATAATCTGACTTTCCAAGCATATTATTATACCCTATCAGTAATTGTAAGGGATGCACCCCATGAGACGAATATATATGCATTATTTCAATAAAGAGAAATTCATTCCAGACCCTCAGGACTCCCATACCCTCCAGACAGAATTAATCTAACTGTTTTGGGTAAATTGTAGTAAAGGTGGGGCATCTAACAAACATGTATGCACACAAAGAAATATAATAGCATACACATGTAGATCCAAGTGACAAGCTCACAGACAATACCACAACACTGAGTTTCAATTGAGAGAGCCCAGTTCACAGATCATGACATACTAGTGTGTACAAGTTGTAAACCCATGAGCTGAAACAAGCATTGGATAAATAAAAATATGCTGACATGCAAATTTACAAATGCAAAATTCATAGATATTGGGGAGTAGTTATGTTAAAAATTCTTAAGAGTACTTTTTAAGTAAAAAATTTTTTATAAATATTGCTCAATAATGAAGTATTCTTGCTCTCCTATCCCAGTACACAACACAATAAAAACTTTATAAAAACAAAGAAGAAAAAAAAAGGTCAAACAATCCAATGATGACCATACTATACAGAACAGTGTATGTACTATACAATACACAATTTTGTTAAGTATGTAATCTGTATGTTTTGAATTTCTTAACCCTTTGACTGTTTTGGTCGTATATATACATCTTACGAGCCAGTGTTTTGGACGTACGTATATGCAGTGGACCCCGAGTTTCGTGATTAATCCATTCCAGAGAGCCTGCCGAAAGTTGAAATTGCCGAATGGCGAAACCATTTTCCCCATAAGAAATAATGGAAATAAAATTAATCCGTTCCAGACACCCAAAAATATTAAAATAAAATATTTTTTTTAAATTAAATAAAGATTTACATACTGAAAACAATGAGAAATCAAGTACATGCATATAAAAAATAATAATATTACACTTACCTTTACTGAAGACTTCTGGGTGGATGGAAGACGGGAGGAGGGGATAGGAGGAAGTGTACACTATTGTTTGGACTTCAGGTATGAAGTCCTTATCTGGGTTTACTTCCCTTCTTTGTTTTTAAAGACACTGGCACTGGGAACAACTTGAGAGTCGCTGGAACCCTGCTGCACAAAATATTTGTCCAGAGAGCTCTGTTTCTGGCGTTTCTTTAAGATTTGTCTGAAGTGGGACACAACACACTCATTGTACATGTTGCCAATACGGCCTGCAACAGCTTTGTTAGGGTGAAGTTCATCCAAGCTCTGTAACAAGCACTCCACACTCATATTTTTCAATGATTTCCTTCTTGAATTCGATCGTGTTCCTGACTTTCTTTACCAAAGGGCTTGCACTAGCTTTCCTTGGGCCCATGGTGACTTATTTAGCAGTTGCAATCACAAAAAACAATGGATTATTACGTATGAACCCGCAGGGTGGTCACGTGTTGGTAAACAATGGCACACTGAGCGTGAATGGCGTGGGTGACTGGCTTTGTGTGTGCGGTGACGAGCGGACGGGTACCAGACGGTCGCCGAATCACGAATCTAATCATGAACTGCGAGGCCAAATTTTGCCAAAAAAACTTGCCGAAAGTCGGATTTCACGAAAGTCGATGCTGCTGAAACTCGAGGGTCCACTGTATACTCAATAATTCTAGCGGCTTCAAATCAAGCAGGAGAAAGCTGGTAGGCCCACATGTAAGAGAATGGGTCTGTGTGGTCAGTGTGCACCACATAAAAATAATCCTGCAGCACGCAGTGCATGAGAAAAAAAACTGACATTTTTTTTCGATTAAAACGCCGACTTTGAGATGTATTTTCGTATAGTACTTATCGTTGTATTCTCGTTTTCATGGTCTCACGTGATAAAATGGAAAAGATATTGCAGAAAGAGAGATGATTTTGATTAGTTTCACGATGAAAACGACCTTGAAATTGAGCTCAAAATAGCGGAAATGTTCGATTTTTACCAATGTTCAAGTGTAAGCAAATCACACCACACATCTAATAAACGTTAACTGGGGAGTCTAATATTCTTTCACTAGTGCACTGGTATTATTTATACCATTTTTACAATAATGCAGTAGTCTGCATAACAGTAAATTTTGTATTTTTTGTATGAATAAAAAATCAAAATAGAAAGCAATAGTAATATAAGAGGGGCCTAGATACATGACTAATGAACAGAGGATATGTTATTTTAGTGCCAAGAATGTCTATATTGCTTATTCTGGACCCTATTTTGAAATTTGCATCTCTTTTAATTTGCATGAAATTGGCCAAATTGCCAAATTCTGACCACTTTATTGGGTAGTTCAAATCGGTAAATGAGCGGTTTCTTGTACTTAAGTGATAGAAAAAAATGGAGTTCTAAAGAAAAAGCTATGAGTTTGGTCAACTGGAACAATGGAATTGGCCAAAAACAGGGCTCATATTCGGCAAAATCACTGATCCATATATGACACTGAGACCACTAACTTCGCGGGAGCATAATTCCGTGAGTTTTCAACCAAATTTCGTACTTTTGGTGTCATTACCATCAGGAAAATATTCTCTATCATTTCATAAGAAATTTTTTTTTTTTTTTTTCCAAAAATTTTGTGACACAGAATGACAGTTTCAGAAAGGGGCTTGCGACAGTCAAAGGGTTAAAATCCTTAGAATACAATAAAGCCATTAGAACCTTAAACATGCTCAGTACAGGCAAACCATAACAAAACTAATGCAAAGCAAATAAGAATCTTCTCACCTACACAAAGTCGCTTTTGTTTAGTCAAAATTGCTGTGAAATATTGTACTATCACTAAATCAACTTAATTTCTTAATAGGAAAAAATAAAAATCTACCAAAATATTTGTTTGATACGGGTATTGTAGTAGGGTGTATTTATTTTTTTTTTTTTAAGAAATTCCTTGCAAACAAAAACCACCAATTGTACAAATTAATATAGGTGCAGTAGACTGCCAGGTTTCACACAGGTTATGTTCCTGAAATCAGAGCTATATGTGTGAGTGAATAACTTGTAGGAAAAAAATGGGCTGCATTCCATGACTTCTCTAAAACAATTTTTTTTAATACCTAACTCATTAAATTATTATTATTATAAAAAAGAAACTCTAAACCCATTAGGGTCCTAACTCATTAAAATCAATAACATTTTTGACAGTTTACAATACAGATGCTATTCCATGTTGATTTAGAGGTGTGGAAATGGTTCAGGTTGACCGACTAATCCTAGTTGGATGTAGTAAAGTTTATACACTGGAACAAGTGTACAGTAATTGACTTAAATTGAGTTGTCAAATTATAATTTATTAAATGTTCTTTATACATGCCCATGACATCCTTGTGCTGTCAAGTCCTTAGTAAAAAAAAAAAAAAATGCACACAGTATTTACCCAAAGCCTAAAATAATCTTGTGGTTGATGTAGTTGCTGTATATTTCTTCCAAAGAAAATGAGCAGGCTTCCTTCATGAGAGAATAGTCATAGTAACTAACACCAGGGACCATTACACTAACTCAAATTTCTCACTCTTTTTAAGATGCCCAGACTTTCATGCTTTCTTCTTCTTAGAGCCTCCAACATTACCAGTATTCTCTTTTTGTGTGTGTTGAGGATATTATCCAGGGATAAGATTAGGTCTAAAATGGAGAGTGGTGTAGCGAGTGCAAAATGGAGGGACAGTGTGGTCACTTAACTCATTCCACCACAGCTCAAGTGTGTCCTATGAAGTCTAACAACAATGGCAGCGGGGACAGCAGCTGCTGCTGCTGCTGCTGCTGCTTATTTGTTAACTCTCCGGCCATCTCCCACCAAGGTAGGGTAACCCAATGAAAATAGCACTTTCACTATCATTCACTCAATCACTGTCTTGCCAGAAAAACACTGACAATATAGTCCAGATGACCCTCCAAACTGCAACATCCTTGCATTATTTTAATTACTAATTACTTATTATATTTCCAGATCCACATGTTTTACTTTGAAAATGTCTTCATAAATAATGAACAAATTACAAATTCATAAATGATGAGATTTTCAAAATAGCAAGCATACAATAAATACTATACAAGCCCTATTATGGCATCATCAAATTAGCTTGGCAACATTTGCAACTGTCCGTGCTTTTGTAGTACTTCATCTACTGTGTGGTGAAAGGTTTTCCATCAGGTAGACTGTGTTACTAAACTCTAGACCTGGAAGGTCCACTGTTAGTTTTAAGGGTGCAAACAAATTCCAAGGCAGTGTACATATGTGCAGCTAAGACTGCTACATTCTGTGGATATCTTAAATTATTTTTTTTATTTTCAGATTAACTGTGTAATCGGTGAGCAAAATGCAACTTAGCGTTAAGTTTGTCCCACACACACTGTAGTTTTATCTCGCCTGACAGCTACTGAATAAAAACTGTTTGACTCCAAATTTGACACAGTTCTTCAAATCACATTACTACAAATACTATCGCTAAGCTGCTTTCTGTCACCACAATTACAATCTTTACTTCCTTTCTCTTACAACTAATACCACATCCAATTTTTTCCAGAATTTTATGAACTGATAGAAAATGCTTTAAAATTGCCCTTTTCTCAACAGTTTTACCTGATCACCTACATCAAATTAGGAATAGAATATGAGCAAGACAGTAGATTTATATAAACAAAAAATAAACACACAAGCTACATGGCACTTACCATTACAAAACATATATATAAAGGGATTTAGAACAGAAAAAAAAAAAAGTAGGCTTCACTTCTCACATGAAGACTTTAGTGTCAAAAAATGGTAAGCATGAAAAGAATTTACTAGCACAATGTCTACATAAAAATATAATTATTGTGCAAACAACTGTGTAAGGTATATTCACAAAAAGCACACAAGCAAGTGAATATTCAAACATGCAGACTAACATGCACAGTAATAAAATAAGACACTGTAATTGGAGATTTGAATCAAGGAAATATACAGGGCACTATGAGGCTTGAATGTTAGACAGCTAAATTCATCAATGCAATGATGATTTTTTTTATACATTAAACTTTTAAAGCAACAACTCAAGTGAGAGAAGACAACACATCACGCATATTAGACCTAACACATATTATAAAAGAAATCAGATTACCAGAAACCACTTGGTAAGGGCAATTCTATGGTTGCAGGGGTTATTCTCAGATCGTGGCCCTGGCTCTTAACTTGCCACTCTTAGATCTACTCCCTCTTAGCCCCATGGGCCCTATCATATCTGCTCTTAAAACTATGTATGAAGCCTGTCTCCACTACTTCCCCACCAAGATCATTCTCCTTAATGACAACTCAGAGACCGAAGAAATATTTCCTAATGTCATTGTGGCTCATCTGTGACTAGCTTCCAGCAGTGTCCCCCAAGCTGCAATTTTTCACTTCTCAAATACCCTATCCCTATCTACCTTATTAATTCCCAGGAGTATTTTGTATTATGTTAACATGTTTCCCTTGGTTCTTCTGCCCTCCAGTGTCGTTAGGTTCAATTCCATTAGCCTCTCCTCATAGCTTATGCCCCTTAACTCAGGAACAAGCCTTGTTGCATACATTGCACATTCTGCAGTTGCAAGATATTCCTTAGGAAAGGAAAGTTTTAACAGAAAAGGACTGACAAAATTACAAGGAATGTACAATAGACTGATCCAAGAGTAAAAAGAGAAAATTAAATAAAACACAAGGAACCTGCATAACAAGTTATAGAACAAGTTCTGCAATATATACTACACAAAAATATCAAATGGGTCATTAAAAAAATTAGGAAAAACAAAATTACAAAGAATGGTTTAACCTTTTCGCTCTTGGTAAGGTAGAATTATGTCATTGAGGCCAGGATCCCTGACGTAGTTCCATGCCATGAGCTCAACTCACTCAGAGAAGCTGCAGGCGGTAAACTTTGGCCTAGATATGAGAATGGGTATGTGCAGTGCGTTTTTTTCCGAATAAAAAAAATCCTGCCCCACACGGTGCATGATGGGAAAAACAAAACTGTCTGTGCAAATGGTTTAAAATAACAACTTAGAGGTATTTCTTGGATGGTTTTCATGGTTTATTGGCTGTTTCTTGGTATCATTTGATAGAATGAAAGACATTACTCAGACAGAGATGATTTTCATTGGTTTCAGGACTGGAAGTAGCTGGAAATTGAGCTCAAATAGCAGAAATATTCTATTTTAATCTAATGAATTTTTAATAAGTCTGATTCAATTACTGGGATGCTGTAAACCATGAACAAACTTTCCTGGTTATATTTTATTATCAGAGAATTAAGAGTAAATCTTCCATTTTTTGTGTGAACAAGATTTCAAAATGGAAAGCAAGTGTAATATAGGAGAAGCCTGGGACATGATTAATGAACAGAAGAAATGTTTTAGTGCCAGAAATGTCTATACTGTTTATTATAGACTATTTTTAAATTGGTATTTTTTTTTTGTGATGATCAAATTACCAAATTCTGATCACTTTATAGGGTAGTTGAAACAGTTGAATGGGTGGTTTCTTGTGTTTAAATGATAAAATGGAAGGCATACTAGTGAAATAGTTCAAGCATCTGGTTGATTGGAAGAATGGAATCTACTTAAAATAGGAATCAAAGTCAGCAAAATTGCTGGTGTGTAAATTGTGCCTACACAGTTCCACAAGTTTTCCATCAAATTTCATACTTTTGGTGTCATTACCTTCAGAAAAAGATTCTCTACTATTTCAGAATTTTATTTATTTTTTTTTTTTTAAGTTTTGACACAGTAAATTTTATTTCAGGGGTCTGGATGATGAAAGGGTTAACCCTTTAGGTGTCCAGACCCCCAATCTCAAGTGTCCAAGAATTTTCAAAAAGATATGTTATTTTTCTTATGAAATGGTAGAGAATCTTTTTCTGAATGTAATAAAACAAAGTACAAATTTGATGGTAAACTTACTAAATTACACATTTGCAAATTTTGCCGTCAGCAACATTTACGCATCGGTGATTTTTCCCCCACTCTGAGTCCTATTTTAGGCCAATTACATTGGAACAATCAACCAAATTCCTAGCTATTTTGCTAGTATGGTTTCCATTTTATTGACTGAGCACAAGAAACCACCCAATCAACTATATCAACTACCCAACAAAGTGATCAGAAATTGGTAATTTGGCCAATTTAATACAAATTTCAAAACAGAGTCCAGAATAAACAATGTAGGCATTCCTGGCACTAAAATAATATTTCCTCGGTTCATCAGTTACATTCCCAGGTTTCACACATGAATTCCACTTCGAATTTTTATTTACACAAAAAACCAGAAGATTTACTATTACACATTATTTCAATAATTGTATAAATAATAGCAACACATTCATGAACACATATTAGTCCCACCAGTTGGGAGTGTATTGGATGAGTGACAAGATTTATTTACTCTGGAATATCAGCAAAAAATCTAATATTTCCCCTATTCGAAGCTTAATTTCAAGATACTTCCTGTCCTGAAACCAATCAAAATCATCATCTTTCTGTAATATATCTTCCATTCTACCAAATGATAGCAAGAAACTGAGAATACAACCATAAAAACCATTAAAAAATACACCACAAAGTTGCTAATTTAAACCAAAAACATGGTTGCAATTTTTTTTCCCATTATGCACTGTGTGGGGCAGAATTTTTTTTATAATGTTCACTCTTACTGCATTGACCCATTCTCTCATATCTAGGACCAAATTTTCTGCAAAGAAAAGTATTGGAAAGCCACAAAAAAGAAAACTTGGAACCAACACAAAAAACAGGCCAACAATTAATGTAAAAAATTAAGGAAAGAAGAAATAAGAAAAACTGAAAAAAATAGTAGAAAATAGAAAATTGGTAAAATACAAACTAAATATTTTAGACAATACAATGAACAAAGTTGATGACAATTTCCAAATCAGAGGAGAACGAGCAGAGATACAAAATGTGATGTTTGTAACTGTGAATGCATGTAGAACTAAACTATCCATGCCAGATATTTTTGAGATTCCATTTCTGGCAGATATGGAAAATGGCAAACCTTGTGAAGATGTTAAAAAAAAAAAAAAAAAAAAAGTTAAACTGTAGACTTGTCTTGCTGACATGTGTTGCTGTAAAAAAAACTGCAAAAAGCAATTATAGAAAAGTGGACAAAACACTAAGAGAGCAAAACAATACTCTTCATATAGTTATGTTTAATAAGCAAAATCCTATACATAATATTCATTAAAGTGCCACAAATTATTTAAATGACAAATTGCATAGTATTTCAATAAAAAAAAATAAGATTTTCTGAGAGTTTAACAGGAAAGACTAATTGGTGAACTACAAAACACAGGAAGATTAAAAGGAAATACTACAATGTGCAAGAGATTTTCTGTATGACATTACACATACTACATTGGTAGCATATATGGATGGAAATAAAAAGTCACAACATACATTAGATCAAAAGAGAAATACACAGCAAGAGGTAGTTATCTGTAACTCAGCTAAGAGCTAAGAAATATGAAATACAAAAAAAAAAAAAAAAAAATTAAAATAAATTGCTTGTGGGTTGATATGAGGAAAGGAGAAGACGTGATAAGCACACAAGATTAAAAGAGGATGCAAGAAAATAGATACTATTTTTAGGATTAACAGTGAGAACAAGAATGCTAATTGAAAATCAAGAAAAAAATAGTTGGAGAAAGGTACTAACAAGTTTCTCTATGTGTAGTTGTCATCCAAGAAGAGGCATTATAGGATAAGTATATAACCACAAGAAATTTCTGTAAATTAATGACAAACCAAACATAGAAGACAAGACACCAGTAGGAAATGTCTGCTCCTGTAACTACAAATAGGTAATTACACACCCACACATTCATGCGCACACACACGTGCACACGCACGCACGCACACGTGCACACACGCACGCGCACATGCTCGCGCACACACACACACACACACAAAACTTACTTTGCACCCTTTCCAAAAAAAATTATTTCTCAATACATCTTTAATACTTTGAGCTCCTAAGCATTATGGTGCTTCTAACTACTCTAGCTAATCTTACCGGTAAAGGCGTAATCTCATTTTTACGGTTAACTTCGGCAAGCGCATTTGACACAAAGTCATCCCACTGTGTGGCTTTATCCCCAGGAAGATCCTGAAATAAAATAAACATTACTAACGAGCACACATCAAACACTTCTATATAACTGTATATCTAACACTTCTATAAATCTACACATTGAAATTCTGTTAACCCACACACCTTACACAACCAGTTCTATTAACCTACACAAGTGTTATTAACCAGAACAACTCTCACATTTCTATTAACCTACACACCTCACATGTACATTCATTAACCTGCAAACCTCACATACAGTGATTAACTTACACACCTCACATACATATAGTAAACCATCATAATTTCCTCTAAAGGCTGCAGCAAAAAGGCAGCAGCTAGAGGCAGTGGAATTGCTGTTTGAGGGCACTATGTGGTGCAAATGTGATTCAGAGAATTTGAAAACTGGAGATTAGGAGGCATGGAGTTACCAAGCACATTATTCAGAGGATATTTAGAGTTTGTTGAAAGAAAAAGAAAGATTTAGAGAGGATGGAGTAATAACAGAAGAGGAGGTATAACTCTGGAATGGAGGGAAGGAAGGGTTTGGGATGTCCCAGAAAGATTGGAGGAAGGAGATAAAATTGGTTTGGAGTGGTAGGGGCTTGAATATCTAATATTAAGAGTGGACCAAGTGATTTTTATGACATTTATGAAGGGATTCAGGTAAACCAGGTAGCCAGACTAGTCCTGGAGAAAGTAAGTACACTGCCTGCACCCGGAAGGAGAGGTGGGGATGCTTTAGTTTAAAGGACCATCTGAACTATGATGTCTGCAAGCTTCTGGCAAGAGTGTAATCAGACAAGTGATGGCAAAAGTGTTTCCTCTCTTTTTGGGTCACCCTACCTTGTGAGGTTAAGAAATATTTCAGCAAAAATCTAACAAAACTCATTTGTGCACATAACTTTAGTTTTTACCTGAATTAGTCGCTTGATACGGTGTTCATTGGGGCCAAACTCAGCCTGTTGAACTATAGTGTTGGCTAACTGTCTTAGATGGCCCATGTAGCCTTTGATATTATGGATCTGTTTACTACTGCAAAATGAAAAGGACAAAAATGTCAAGCTTACTCATGTTTACATTGTATAAGTACTTCATTTCTTTACTCACATGCACAGTTTAATATAGTTTTCTTATCTCTTGGATATATTGAAAAGTTGGTTGACAAAGAAAATAAATTCACATGATTGTATTGTAGACAATATTCCTACAATTTTAATTCACAATCCAGCACAGCATACTATCTCATAATCTGAAAATAAATATTAAATTCAGAATTTTCCAAATACATGAAATGCCAAATGCCATTTCGAATAAATCATTTTATTTCAGATTTTTGCATAATAAGAGGTATGCATGTTTGTCAGATATCTTTTACTGTACAGTATAGCAGTAAGAATATTTTGACAGGAAAGATAGATTCAATTTCTATTACTGCCAAACATTCAGAATTATCTATAACTTGGACACCCCCATTTATGCACACTTCCACTTTATCTTACCCTTTGAAAGCTCACAAGATTTCAGGGCAAGAACCCCAAAGCAATTTAGTCTAAATATAAAAATGATTAAAAAAAAAAAAAGAGAGAGAGAGAGAGAGAGAGAGAGGGAAGATACTTACTCATGTGGCTCTGAAGGTTCTTCATAAGCTTTTACAACTCTTTCAATGATGCGACATTCAGTAAAAAGCTGAGTGAGCAAAAGGTGGTCTGTTTCCCCCTGAGGTGAAGAGGCAACTGGTGCCTTTGTTAATATAGCTGTCAGGCACTGCTCAACTTGTGTGTGTAGGAAATTATTCAACATAAATTTGAAAAATAAGTCCTGTGGAAGAAAAAGTTAATGCATTGAAAAAATAATTTATGGTTCCTTTTTAATAATACTACAATACAAAAAACATGAATTATACAAGTAAATGTATAAAAGAGGTGCCGATAATGTTCTATAATATGTATATGTGTATTGTGCAATGTGAGGAAATAAAAGTACATCTCATAATTAAACCAACCAGAAAATTTCCAACTCTGTGGGATGGTAAAACTGATGAAACTTATCCAGAACACAATAAACCTTAAGCAATAACCTATAAAACAAATTCTCGTGCATCCCCTGAATGATATCTATTCCCACGTATACATAAACTTGAAAAAAAAAAATGAAATATCTATATACATTTAAACCCCTGAAAAAAAAAAACAGTAATCACACATTTGTAAGAGATTTTCTCAACACAGTGAGTATTTCCCACCAAGGCAGGATGGCCCAAAGAAAATCAAAATATTCATTCTCTACCTGACTTGCCAGATAAGCACAGACCAAAACATCACCACCCAACCATCCATTCATCCAAGATTCTTTTTTTTTTTTTTTTTTTTTTTTTAACAAGTCGGTCGTCTCCCACCGAGGCAGGGTGACCCAAAAAAAAGAAAGAAAATCCCCAAAAAGAAAATACTTTCATCATCATTCAACACTTTCACCACATGCACACATTATCACTGCTTTTGCAGAGGTGCTCAGAATACAACAGTTTAGAAGCATATACATATAAAGATACACAACATATCCCTCCAAACTGCCAATATCCCAAGATTCTTACCAGCAAATATTCAACTGTGTTGAGTTCATAAAGGGCATTGTGGACAATGGGATCATTGGCAGCCACCAAAGCAGCTACCAAAGTCACAACCTGTAGACGAGTGCTACCCAAGGGCTCAACTTCCTGACCGTATGCAGTTAATATCAACCCTTTCTGTAAAAGAAATTAACACTACAGTATATGGAAAAAATGGACAAGTTATACGAAATATGTGAACAAACATACAAATACAATTCATTTTATGAACATGAAGTGTTGTCAGTATTGCTGTTTCCTTACTTACAAGACACCAGGGATGCTTCAAGCTCTCCACCAGCTGCCATCATTATAATGCATACACTATACTGTGTGTTTATTTACATCATATGGGACTACTATAAGAACCCTGTGATAGCATCTATATAATGCATAATTTCATTATACATTACTGTACATAGAAGTTACATGTGTGGGAAAACTTTATAGAATCTCTTTGTAAACCTTTGGTGGGTGTAGGAGAATATTGTGAAGGCTCGGCAAGCGTTTAGCAATGGTTCTTGCAACGGCATTTCTCTTTCCCTCACTGGAAACACTATTACTAGATTCTATGGACGTTGATTGTTGTGATCTGAAATTACAGAATAATACTGAAACAAGGAGCTATAGTATAATACCATATTCAAGAAAATCATTCAACTCTACCAAACCATCTCATTGTCAAAGCCTTCTTATTAGTGCTCTTCACATTTGCTTCTCTCAAACCCAATACAATAAAAGACAATTTTCTCCACATTTTTCTCACAGTAAAATACTTAGCTTTACCCTTGCTGCTGCTGCTGGATTTGCTGTTGTGTTCGGGCGGCAAGAAGAGTAAGCAAGATATTGATGACGTGGGACAGTGAAGACTCATTCCGTTCTTCATGAAGGAGCAGGTCCAGTAACTTATTTATAGTTTCTTCACTACAAAGAAAACATTTTATTTTAAAGAAACACTTTATAAAAAAGTGCATTTATTACAAGGGTTGCATGAATGGTCAAAGACCTTGAATAATGTTACAGATCTGAAGAGAAACAGCATAAAGCAAAATATTTGTACTGTAAAATACTTTTGCTTCAGTGGGTCATCGTGAAAAAAACGACTCAAATGGCAAGTCAAATTATAAATGATTTGATACCATTAAAACATAGAAAACTAAGGTATGTTAAATTTATGATACAAAACGTTTATTTATTTTTTATTAACACATCGGCTGTTTCCCACCAAGGCAGGGCGGCCCGAAAAAGAAAAACTTTCATCATTCACTCCATCACTGTTTTGCCAGAGGTGCACTTACACTACAGTTATAAAACTGCAACATTAACACCCCTCCTTCAGAGTGCAGACACTGTACTTTCCATCTCCAGGACTTAAGTCCAGCCTGCCAGCTTCCCTGAATCCCTTCATAAATATTACCCTGCTCACACTCCAACAGCATGTCAAGTTCTAAAAACCATTTGTCTCCATTTGCTCCTATCTAACATGCTTATGCATGCTTGCTGGAAGTCCAAGCCCCTCGCATACAAAACCTCCCTTACCCCCTCCCTCCAACCTTTCTTAGGCCGACTTCTACCCCGCCTTCCCTCCACTACAGATTTATACACTCTCGAAGTCATTCTATTTTGTTCCATCTTCTCTGCATGTCCAAACCAACTCAACAACCCCTCCTCAGCCCTCTGAATATTAGTTTTTTTAATCCTGCACCTCCTCCTAACCCTTAAACTGTCCAAACGTAGATCTACGTTTTTTCAACATTTGAATGTAAAAAAAAAAAAACAGATTTTTTTTTTTTTTACATTTGAAAACGTGTTAAAAACTTTGATCTACATTTTTTTTTATATTTGAAAATATGTGGCATTTATGGATTTGGAAAAGGCGTATGACAGGGTGGATAGGGGGGCAATGTGGCAGATGTTGTAGGTGTATGGTGTAGGAGGTAATTACCGAAAACAGTGAAGAGTTTTACGAGGATAGTGAGGCTCAAGTTAGAGTATGTAGGAAAGAGGGAAATTATTTCCCAGTAAAAGTAGGCCTTAGACAAGGATGTGTTATGTCACCGTGGTTGTTTAATATATTTATAGATGGGGTTGTAAGAGAAGTAAATGCGAGGGTCTTGGCAAGAGGCGTGGAGTTAAAAGATAAAGAATCACACAAAGTGGGAGTTGTCACAGTTGCTCTTTGCTGATGACACTGTGCTCTTGGGAGATTCTGAAGAGAAGTTGCAGAGATTGGTGGATGAATTTGGTAGGGTATGCAAAAGAAGAAAATTAAAAGTGAATACAGGAAAGAGTAAGGTTATGAGGATAACAAAAAGATTAGGTGATGAAAGATTGGATATCAGATTAGAGGGAGAGAGTATGGAGGAGGTGAATGTATTCAGATATTTGGGAGTGGACGTGTCAGCGGATGGGTCTATGAAAGATGAGGTGAATCATAGAATTGATGAGGGGAAAAGGGTGAGTGGTGCACTTAGGAGTCTGTGGAGACAAAGAACTTTGTCCTTGGAGGCAAAGAGGGGAATGTATGAGAGTATAGTTTTACCAACGCTCTTATATGGGTGTGAAGCATGGGTGATGAATGTTGCAGCGAGGAGAAGGCTGGAGGCAGTGGAGATGTCATGTCTGAGGGCAATGTGTGGTGTGAATATAATGCAGAGAATTCGTAGTTTGGAAGTTAGGAGGAGGTGCGGGATTACCAAAACTGTTGTCCAGAGGGCTGAGGAAGGGTTGTTGAGGTGGTTCGGACATATAGAGAATGGAGCGAAACAGAATAACTTCAAGAGTGTATCAGTCTGTAGTGGAAGGAAGGCGGGGTAGGGGTCGGCCTAGGAAAGGTTGGAGGGAGGGGGTAAAGGAGGTTTTGTGTGCGAGGGGCTTGGACTTCCAGCAGGCATGCGCGAGCGTGTTTGATAGGAGTGAATGGAGACAAATGGTTTTTAATACTTGACGTGCTGTTGGAGTGTGAGCAAAGTAACATTTATGAAGGGGTTCAGGGAAACCGGCAGGCCGAACTTGAGTCCTGGAGATGGGAAGTACAGTGCCTGCACTCTGAAGGAGGGGTGTTAATGTTGCAGTTTAAAAACTGTAGTGTAAAGCACCCCTCTGGCAAGACAGTGATGGAGTGAATGATGGTGAAAGTTTTTCTTTTTCGGGCCACCCTGCCTTGGTGGGAATCGGCCAGTGTGATAATAATAATAATAAAAAAAAAATGTAAAAAAAACGTAGATCTACTTTTGAAGCACTGCGCACGTGAATGTAGATCTGTTTGGACAGTTTAAGGGTTAATTTCCAAACTACGAATTCTCTGCATTATATTCACACCACACATTGCCCTCATACACGATATCTCCACTGCCTTCAGCCTTCTCCTTGTTGCAACATTCACCACCCATGCTTTGCACCCATATAATTTAAAAATAAGCTCAAAGCTTGGAAACTGAAAAAAATGGTAGTACTTTTAAGGTCAATATACATCACATTCCATAAACTGGAGAGGAAAACTGGATGAGGTTTAACTCCATTCCGAATTTGAAAACGGTCATGAATCAAGAGTAAGGTCATTCCAACTTCGTTTTCAATTCAACCTCCACCCACACCCACCCCAACACACAAAAATAAATAAAATTATGACAAACTTACACTAACCTTTCAAGAGTCAAGAGGAGTGGGTTACTTTGTGGATGGCTATCGTTAGTGACATCTCGGCAAGAGGTGCTAATTTCACACAGAATATTGTCGGCACTTGAGTGTTCTTCTGGGTCAGCTTCTGGTGATAACCGTTCTACAAGTCGTTCTATTAGCTGAGTCTCATTCAGCCACTGGGTTTTAGAGATATCAATTTCTTTATAGTGCAAAAGAATGATTTAAATAGCAAAGAATGCAATGGGGTAATAAACCATGATAAATTCTCTGCGATTTCAACAGATTAAAATACACGTGAAAACCCATCACAAAAATGTATATTTACAGAACGAAGAGTGCAGCTTTATAAAACCTCAAATAACCCTTGCAATTTATGTACAATTTAACAATAAATCAATTTTAAATTGTTCCACAATCACTATACTGGACCTCCAGGTAATTACCCAGTAAAAGTTAATACCATACTTAACCCTCATTTACTTTCACTTTTTACATAATCATGCATGGGTTTCCCCTTGATCTTATGAATTATTGCAGTTCTATTCAACAATGACAACTCAGTACATCAGCACAATCTATTTAATAAAATAGTAGGACAATATATTAAGTGTGTTTCATCACTAATACAATTACATTGACAAAAACTCTAAAGACTGTTAATGTAGTTTATGAACACCTTAAAGCCTCATTGAGAAAATTCAAACACTAAGTGATGAAAGCTTAACCAACATTAACAATAATGCCATCTCCAAACTTATCTTTACACTGTTGATATTTATGTTAACCATTCCACATGACTTGTCACTGCCTACAAGCATGGCCTTTATAAAAAAAATTATCTAAAAGCAAGAATTTACCACATCTGTATTTCACATTACTGACTGACGAACCCCTTCCCTTATCAAAAAGCTATTCACTACTTAGAACTATTTCAGATGCTCTCTACAAAATTGTCACAAAATCCTAATCACACTGACAATCACTACATTTCTAATTTCAAGTGTTTCACAGGAGCTCTCACAATTAACATTTTATTAGTGATTCATCACAATAATATGGTTGAGACAATGATCTTTCCAATACTAACACTAATGTTACTGACATGAATATACAGTAATTAAGAAATGAAATCAAAACTCTTAATACAGTATGTTAAACTTACTCTGTTAGATTCATACGTTGCTTTATTTCACCAAGACAGCCGTTTCCCAGCAAGTTAGGGTGACCCAAAGAAGGAAACGATCATTACTCATTCAATAACTATCTTACCACAAATGAATGGACATCATAATTCAAGCAACACTGAACCAGAACACCTCTACTAAGCAATGTGTATAAAGGACAATGTACTTAACTTGAGAGGCTTCCCCTCACTATAAACAGTAAAAGTTTTCCACATCAAATTTGAAGCTTATACTTCTGGTAGCACTGCTAGTGCTGTTATCTGAGCTTAATAGTTGTAATACCTTTCTAGGGTGTATTTTCCTCAAAGACATAAAATTATAATCCATGGTGAGAATCTCTTCATAAGCAGCAGTCAAAGTCTCTCTAACATTAAGAATAATCAACATGTTTCTTTGAGAGGATAGAGCAGAACAGGATGATCAAGAGGGTATATAAAGCTGTGTAAGGAAGGGGTTAGAGGGAGGAAATAGAGGGAGGTGATGAAGGTGGTTTCAAGTGATAGGTATTTGAGAATGCAGCATGTGAGAGCATGTTAGATCAGTCTGATGTTATGCTGGAGTGTGAGTAAGGTAACATTTATGAAAGTAATGAGGGGAAACCAAGTAGTCAGACTTGAACACTGGTAGTAGTATATACAGTGCCTGTATTATGAAGAAGTGGGAATACTGCAGTTCATAGGTTCATTTAAATTGTGTCTGCATTCTTCTGGTAAGACATCTGTTGAATGAATGATGGAGAATGTTTCCTTTTTTGGGTCACCCTACCTTGGTGGGAGACAGCCAGTGATAAAAAAAAATGTTCACTTATTGCACATTTGCATACAGACTGGAGTCAATGTGGATAGACATTGTAATGCCTTAAAAAGCACTGGTCACCTTAACCTTTTCAGGATTGGTGCTGTACTAGTACGGCTTGCACGCTAGGGTTGGTGCCGTACTAGTATGCGTAAATTCTAGTGTCTTCAAATCTAGCGAAAGCTGGTAGGCCTACATATGAAAGAATGGGTCTATGTGGTCAGTGTGCACAGTATAAAAAAAAATACTGCAGCACACAGTGCATAGAGAAAAAAACACTGACCGTGATTTTGGTTCAAAACAGCAATTTTGCACTGTATTTTCGTATGGTACTTATGGATGTATTCTAGTTTTCCTGGTCTCATTTTATAGAATGGAGAACATATTACAGAAATTGAGATGATTTTGATTGGTTTCACAATGAAAAGTACCTTAATATTGAGCTCAAAGTAGCAGAAATGTTTGATTTTTGCCAAAGTTCAAAAGTAAACAAATCATGCCATGTGTCCAATACATGCCAATTGGCGAGTCTAATATTCTTTCACAGGTGCGCTGATATTATTTATACCATTTCTATACTAATGCAGTAGTCGGCATAACAGTAAATCTTCTATTTTTTTTGTGAGAATAAAAATTCAAAGTGGAAAGCAAAAGAAATGTACGAGGGACCTGGGGACGTGACTAATGAACAGAAAAATTTTTTATTTTAGTGCCAGGAATGTCTGTCTTGTTTATTCTGGAACCTATTTGGAAATTGACATCTTTTGAAATTTGTGTGAAATTGGCAAAATTACAATTTCTGACCACTTTATTGGATAGTTGAAATCGGTAAATGGGTGGTTTCTTGTACTCATTTGATAGAAAAAGTGGAGTTCTAGCAAAATACAGTAGTTATGATTTTTGTCCACTGGTACATTGGAATTGGCCAAAAATAGGGCTCAAAGTGGGCGAAATTGCAGATGCGTAAACATCGTCGAGACCGCTAACTTTGCGAGAGCATAATTCCGTAAGTTTTCAATCAAATTTCATACTTTTGGTGTCATTATGATCAGAAAACCATTCTCTATCATTTCATAAGATTTTTTTTTTTTTTTTTAAATTTTCGACCCTGAGAACAAGTTTAGGAGAGGGCCTCTCGACCCTCAAAGGGTTAAAAAAATACTGGTCAACTTAAAAAATACTGGCCTCCATTTTAATTCTGAATTACCAAAAACAGCCTCTTCAACCATTGCATCCTTTTTTTTTTTTAGTTGTTAATACAGGTTCTAATAATCTGATGAACCACTGTCCATTTATAAGTGAATTTATTCTCAATATACAGTAAACCCTAGATACACTGGACTAAAGAGAGGATTGTTCGAGTACCTATTAAATCAATGTTAAAAAAACAGAAAATAAAATGTACAAATATTTTAGATATACTGTACTGCAATAAACACTGAAAATAAAGGAGTTAAAAGTACAATTTACTCAGTGGATTTTGCCTTTAACGCTTTGAGGATTTCGGCCGTACTAGTACGGCTTATGACCCAGGGTTTTTGACGTATTAGTACACATAAATTCTAGCGCCCTCAAATCTAGTGGGAGAAAGCTGGTAGGCACGCATATGAAAGAATGGGTCTATGTGGTCAGTGTGCACGGTATAAAAAAAATCCTGCAGCACACAGTGCATAATGAGAAAAAAAAAACTTTGACCGTGTTTTTGGAATAAAACAGCGACTTTGCACTGTATTTTCGTATGGTATTTATTGTTATATTCTAGTTTTCTTGGTCTCATTTTATAGAATGGAAGACATATTACAGAAATTGATATGATTTTGACTGCTTTTACAATGAAAAGTACCTTGAAATTGAGCTCAAAGTAGCAGAAATGTTTGATTTTTACCAAAGTTCAAAAGTAAACAAATCATGCCAAGCGTCCAATACACCTCAACTGGTGAGTCTAATATTCTTTCACAAGTGCGCCAATATTATTTATACCATTTCTACACTAATGCAGCAGTCTGCATAAGAGTAAATCTTCTATTTTTTTGTAAGAATAAAAATTGAAAGTGGAAAGCCAAAGAAATATAAGAGGGGCCTGGGGATGTGACTAACGAACAGAGGAAATGTTATTTTAGTGCCAGGAATGTCTTTCTTGTTTATTCTGGACCCTATTTGGAAATTGGCATCTTTTGAAATTTGTGTGAAATTGGCAAAATTGCTAAATTCTGACCACTGTATTGGATAGTTGAAATCAGTAAATGGGTGGTTTCTTGTACTCATTCAATAGAAAAAATGGAGTTCTAGAGAAATAGTTATGATTTCTGTCAACTAGTACACTGGAATTGGCTGAAAATAGGGCTCAAAGTGGGCAAAATCACCATGAACAACTGGGTATCTCACTGCAAATCAAATTTTTTGCCATCCTAATTGGGCTTGTTAATTTATGACAATGAGCTTGAATCTATGATTATTACTGATTCTATGTCATCACTGAAGGCTCTGACTCACATAATGACTAACATGCTCAAAAATCCTGGAAAAAGGAATTAATGTACAATTGTTATAGTTTTCATCACACATTGGACTGCTCCTTCCTGATGAAGTTGCTAAGTTTGCCAAAAAAAAAAAAAAATGTACCCTGAAGGCAAATGTAAAACATAACTTTGGTGTCTCTCTCTCTCTAGCAATAGGAATAACATTAGGAGATAATTAAATAATGAAACTGTTATAGAAATGCAGTTAGAAGCCTGAGTAGATCTATCACCCACTATGATAACATGAACAAAGATGGGTACATTTATGGAGCAACAAGCAATGTGAACACTGACTGATATTGTAGTAGCCAGGCTTAGGCTTGGTTAAAAGCACTTCTAGCAGTTTGGCACACACAGATGATGATCAAACCAAACGTAAAGTATATGAACAGCCCTAAAGTTACTTTTTTGAAGACTATGTGCTTTATTGTCCTCTTTTTGAGGAATAGATGGTATAATAACCTATGTGATATGTAAAGATATATAAAGCAAATTTCCTAAATTTGCTTGCAACAGGTAAGTCAACTGTAGATATAAATCCACTTGTACTCCTGTTAACCCTTTTAGGGCCTAGTTCCTTGGCATTTTGTGTATCTATATGCTCTTGTGCTACCCTCCCAAGGATGGACGTGGGGTGCACAATAAACTAGCCACTTCAGCGGCAAAATCTAAATGTAATTATTACAGTGAAGGTTTACTGTATGATCAAAGTTTTCATTTTCATTACACATTCAAAAATGTTGAAAAACTGTAAATATTGTATTTATTAGCTCACACAGTAAACCTGAACTTGTCAGAGCTCTGTAACAAGCCTTACTCTGTAGAAAACTTGAAGATAAAACATGTCATGCATTTCTGGGTGCATAATGTCAGCAATTCTTGTGCCAGATTACTTTGGAAATGATTCAAAGGTGCATATCAGAAATATCAATATCAAGAAGGCAGAGCAATGTTAATTTAAATATCAGTATTATTCTAAATCAACATCTTGCTAAAAATGCTGCAAAAATTAGTGAATAAAAAATAGAGAAGTTGCACACATGTATTTAAATGTAACAAGTCAATGTTGGCATAAATTTCAACTGAATGCTCATTTGAACTTACAAAAATTATACATGCATGATTCTGCATAAAGCAAAAATAGTGGCTATTATGTGCATCTTCCCTACCTAGCTTTTAAAAAAATTATATGGCCTATCACTATCCTGCATGAAATACATTATCAACTTTTTAAAAGAAAGCTAAAATTAAAAATGCAGTAAATACAGTAACAGCAGAACTGCCTAACTCTGCAGTTCCAAGAAGACTACTCATGAAATGTATTCCAATAATACAGTAATGCAATTTTGTACATAAAGCAGTGAATGACTTAATGAATACACAACAGTAACGTTTACTGTCCCACCCCTTCTCAGAATCCATGAAGAAAGTTTGGTGCTTGAATTGTGGGGGACGACTGACAAAGACAGAATGCGAAAGCTAACAGTAGTCCTTAAGTCACTGCAGGAAGGTAGAACAAGACAGGATATGACTGCAGCATACAAAATACAAGACTCAAAAACTAGGAAGGAAGAGGAGCTGAAGCTTACCCCTACACACCCTATACATAATCACAAATACACTAGGCAAGTATAAAAGCCACATGTTTAAAAATAAATTTTAGGGAATATATCTAAATATGTAAACTGTACAGACCAGTACAAATTAACACAACACTGATATTTGCTAAGCAGAATAACACAAGTATTATGTGAATCTGTTACCCATCTCACATTTCACACTGCATAATTCAGGTTAGCTGGAAAAAATATATATATATATAAAAAAAAAATTCCTCACGAGTAATTCAGTGATAATGCTAAAACAAGAAAAACAATAAGAAGTTTGTAACTAAAAAAAGCTTCAGTATTAAGTGAAAGTGCACTCAAGTGTACAAAGCCAACACTTACTTGGTGAACACTTTGACGGATCTCATCCTCCTCCACATTACAGATAAGTCTGAGTATCAAATCCATTATCGCTGAGGTCCCCACATGTTGCACAGCCAGCTCAACAAAATCACCTTTGGATTTTAAAAAGTCCAATACCTGGAAGCAAGTGAACTGATAGGAATACCAGTTCTACAGAGAAGAGAAGAGAATACACTTTATAAGAATGTGTCAAGACGAAGTTTATTGTCAGCTTACAAGTCAGGCCTTCTTCTTTCAACAGAGAAAATATGAAGCATTACAAGTTAAAAATTTATTATTTATTGCAATCACCATTTGCTGAACATCAGAGCAGCAAAATGTAGGATATACTTTTAAGTGGATCATGCCACTGTGACTGCAAAATAAAACTGAAGAACACAATTTCCAAACACCTTAACTTGTATCTTTAAAATATTTTTATGACAATCTATGTAAACCATTTAAACTTAGAAAGACAACTGAATTTACTTTAATATTCAATTCTTAAAACAAGACAATTTTACACTTACACACACACTTACACACACACTTATACACACACACACACACACACACACACACACACACATAGGTGAGTACAACTAGGTGAGGTGAGTACACACATACACATACACACACACACACACACACACACACACACACACACACACACACATGCACGCACAAACACACAATGCACGCACACACACACACCCGCGCGCGCACACACACACACACGCACGCACACACGCGTGCGCGCACACACACACACACACACACACACACACACACACACACACACACACACACACACACACACACACACACACACACACACACACACACACACACACACACACACACACACACAGAGTAGTCAGGAAGTGGAATAGTTTGGGAAGCAATGAAGTGGAGGCAGGATCCATACATAGCTTTAAGCACAGGTATGATAAAGCTCACGGCTCAGGGAGAGTAACCTAGTAGCGACCAGTGAAGAGGCAGGGCCAGGAGCTTGGACTTGACCCCTGCAACCTCAACTAGGTGAGTACAACTAGGCGAGTACACTTACACTTACACACTTACTACTGTACTGTATTAAGTTTACCAGATTTTGTCAGAGAGAGACTTACAGCAAACAATTTAAATGTTTAAAAGTCAATGCTGGTATTTTATTTGCAAGATTTCAAGCTTACAAAACAGCATATCTTAACAATAATAATTTTAAAATGTATCACATATACTGTACTGGTGAAAAGAAGAAGACCTCTCCTGTTGTGTGTGAGTGGGAGGGCGAGAGTCTGACCAACATGAAGAGCAGGCCATCTAACGCTCAGTACTCCAAGTCAGCCACAAGCCCTTCTTAATTTTAAAACTGTCAAGCCAAAAGTATTGCAAGGATAGGCATGGCCAGCCTCTACCAAACAAGACTTTTCAAGACAAGAAAAATGCTCTAGCACAGGTTTACGCAGTATGTACAGTATATGAGTGAAAGTGTAAAATAAACCATAAACAGAGGCTAACAAATGCAAAAATATTTATAAATATATTCACCATGAGGTGATAAAATTTAAATGCATAAAGATTGTCTTTAAGAAATGTCTTGTAAGCACGGGCTATTTATGATCACCTTAAAGTGATCATTCTATCCCTACAAAGGCTATACTGGGGCAGGGGCTGACCATTTGTTTACTGAAAAAGTTTTGGAGGAATGGAAGCAAGAAGGATTTACCTACTTCCACAGTCACCAAAAATAGATGGAATGCACCTGCAGTTCATTACAGATCATAAATTACACAAAATTCAATATTCCTCAACAAAAGCTCTATTCACTAGTTTGATAACAAATAACTAACAAAACTAAGAGCTTGCATAATGAGCAAGAAATATATTATTTGAATGGCTCTGGTAAAAGAAGACTGTACTGTCTAATTTTTTCTTAATTCAACTCCATTTACATTTATTCTTTGTTGCAAGCTGAAACAGACACCCCCTTATGGATGTACAATATTAGAGGTAAGACAGAATGTAGGATTGCGGATGAGCAAGGAGGTTTTAGAGTGGGTAGGGGATGTGTAGATCAGGTGTTTACATTGAAGCATATATGTGAACAGTATTTAGATAAAGATAGGGAAGTTTTTATTGCATTTATGGATTTAGAAAAGGCATATGATAGAGTGGATAGAGGAGCAATGTGGCAGATGTTGCAAGTATATGGAATAGGTGGTAAGTTATTAAATGCTGTAAAGAGTTTTTATGAGGATAGTGAGGCTCAGGTTAGGGTGTGTAGAAGAGAGGGAGACTACTTCCCGGTAAAAGTAGGTCTTAGACAGGGATGTGTAATGTCACCATGGTTGTTTAATATATTTATAGATGGGGTTGTAAAGGAAGTAAATGCTAGGGTGTTTGGGAGAGGGGTGGGATTAAATTATGGGGAATCAAATTCAAAATGGGAATTGACACAGTTACTTTTTGCTGATGATACTGTGCTTATGGGAGATTCTAAAGAAAAATTGCAAAGGTTAGTGGATGAGTTTGGGAATGTGTGTAAAGGTAGAAAGTTGAAAGTGAACATAGAAAAGAGTAAGGTGATGAGGGTGTCAAATGATTTAGATAAAGAAAAATTGGATATCAAATTGGGGAGGAGGAGTATGGAAGAAGTGAATGTTTTCAGATACTTGGGAGTTGACGTGTCGGCGGATGGATTTATGAAGGATGAGGTTAATCATAGAATTGATGAGGGAAAAAAGGTGAGTGGTGCGTTGAGGTATATGTGGAGTCAAAAAACGTTATCTATGGAGGCAAAGAAGGGAATGTATGAAAGTATAGTAGTACCAACACTCTTATATGGGTGTGAAGCTTGGGTGGTAAATGCAGCAGCGAGGAGACGGTTGGAGGCAGCGGAGATGTCCTGTTTAAGGGCAATGTGTGGTGTAAATATTATGCAGAAAATTCGGAGTGTGGAAATTAGGAGAAGGTGTGGAGTTAATAAAAGTATTAGTCAGAGGGCAGAAGAGGGGTTGTTGAGGTGGTTTGGTCATTTAGAGAGAATGGATCACAGTAGAATGACATGGAAAGCATATAAATCTATAGGGGAAGGAAGGCGGGGTAGGGGTCGTCCTCGAAAGGGTTGGAGAGAGGGGGTAAAGGAGGTTTTGTGGGTAAGGGGCTTGGACTTCCAGCAAGCGTGCGTGAGCGTGTTAGATAGGAGTGAATGGAGACGAATGGTACTTGGGACCTGACGATCTGTTGGAGTGTGAGCAGGGTAATATTTAGTGAAGGGATTCAGGGAAACCGGTTATTTTCATATAGTCGGACTTGAGTCCTGGAAATGGGAAGTACAATGCCTGCACTTTAAAGGAGGGGTTTGGGATATTGGCAGTTTGGAGGGATATGTTGTGTATCTTTATATGTTTATGCTTCTAGACTGTTGTATTCTGAGCACCTCTGCAAAAACAGTGATAATGTGCGAGTGTGGTGAAAGTGTTGAATGATGATGAAAGTATTTTCTTTTTGGGGATTTTCTTTCTTTTTTGGGTCACCCTGCCTCGGTGGGAGACGGCCGACTTGTTGAAAAAAAAAAAAAAAAAAAAAACATACCAATCAATACTGCTTGATGAAATGTTGCTGAAAGAATTCTCAAAAAGTTTTAGAACTTTATACTGTACATGAGATAAGAAAGAATACCATATTCATTATTCTTTAAAGTGCATGACTTGAAAAAAAAAAAATACCAATCTCAGCTACTAGAAAAATAACTACTAAGAAAATTATAAAAAGTATGGTTTAATCTTCTAGATGGCTTGGCAAAGCTTAACCCTGAGCGAGAGTCAAAATAAAAGATTGCTCGACATATTACCTTGTACAAATACTTCTCTGCATTACGTTTCTATATCTATTATATTAAATGAATCCCTTTTCTATAAAACTAAATCAGCTAAATAATCTTAGAGCTACTGTATATGCAAATGTTGTACAGCAATTCATCTAGAAAGCTACTGCAGGATTATATATTAATAAAGATATGGAGAAATAAATATCGAAGGAGTGTCTCTACCCCTTCAGCCTACTGAAAAAAGTACTGTACAAAGTATCCAGAAACCTACATATTTACAAGTATGGCACATTAACAAGAAATTTAGAAAAAATTTTTTAACCAATAGATTTAAATCATCTGAACATACATTACAACGACATATTAATAAGCTCAAATATTTAACGACATCAAGTCAATAACACTTAAGAAGAATTAGACACTATCCTTCCAACACAAATCAGTAATTTCTAATTACTAAATATTAAATACATATTACTGAATGATACAGCAATTCCTATTTCATCTTAAAAACTGGGATGACTTGTGTAAAAAGTAAACCTGCTTACTAAATACTGGACAAGTAGTGTAGTCGAAGTTTAGTCACATAATTAGACACGTACTGACCTTGTGAAATTGCTGATTAATTACAGCCACACACACATGACCTTCCACTTGTTATGTCTTTCAGTTAATCTTAAATAAAATTAGTTAAATAATTTTATGGGAAACAAAATTTCATGGAAATTCTGAGCTATAGTCTTCTAAATGAAGAGAAATGTAAAGGAAGCTGATATACAAACAAACAACTCATAGTACAGTAATGTGCATGAGTTTGGTAGTATGGTAAATAGAGAAAGAATAAGACAGAATTAAATATGAACATTAGGTCAGTAAACCTTTATTTCCCCTTCCCCAATATCTTCCCCAAGACAACAGCTACAAGGAAAATATCAATCAGTTTCTTTTCTTTGGCAACATTCACAATAAAAAAACAATGTTCTACTGTACTACATACTTTACATAACTTGCTAGATAAAAGTTATGGCTCTTATTTTTTAATGCAAGTTCAATTAAAAGTAAGACTCGAGCAACAGTTTTTTATATCCTTCGCTAATGTTCACATTTCCAACCACGACTTCAAACAGAGCAATAAAAAATCATGGAATACACAAGTAAGTTTCTGAAGTTTTAACCAAGCACATACAGCAATGGTACTTGATTTTTGTCTTTTTACTACACTACCCCTGAATATACATATTGAACAACCCCCCATCCCCCTTCATCCTTATTAGGTTTTTAATACATTTCTTATCATTAAAGTACATTGGTCTCCCTCTAAAATCACACCCACAAAATAGGCCATCCCTTGAACTTTAGGAAATCCTTCAACCGTCTAGGAAGTGATACACACCCATTCTTCAGAATTTCATTGGGTAAAATCACCCATGACTCACAGATAGTATCCTAAAGCTACAGAAGTGGGAAGATATCCTTCTCCTAGTAGATATCTCTTTCAGCCCAGATATTCTCAATACGGTTTACATCAGAGAAATTTTCTGGCCAGTCATCAAAGCAGGGTGCCTCACAGTCACGAAGTCACTGAACAACAGATTTCATGGTGTGACAAGGAACACCGTTTTGTATAAAAACCTTGCACCACACTGAGTGAAAGACTTGAGCAAATGATAACAGACAAATTATATCTATATTTGTATAGTAAATGTTAGTGGGGACATTTTACTGGACTTCTCTGGACATGCTTCTGGTGTGAGCATGTCACACTGTCCTCAAGGAAATGACAAAGCCAGGTCCTCACTGGACACTTGCACACATTGCTGACTTCTACTATTTCCTTTGTTTGATGGCCTGCTTTGTGTAATCCAATGACCTCTGGAAGTGTCTCGAGTCAGACTTGCTGCTGCCCACATTAATTCATCGATAGATAAAAATGTCCAAAAAATTCATCCCTCAAATCATCATCATGCAAGGGGACCACAGACACAAAACCATCAACCTCACAAGCCCAGAAGGCACTTAATATGTAGATGGTAGCCATAGGAAATCCTTGTTGATATTAAATTATGTCTATAGTGCCTTCACCCCATCATATTTTAGTAACAATACATCATTCATCACTACATATTACCATGAGCCACAAAGCGACTCATGGTTTCTCCACAGCTTTACAGTGAGGGAACTACCCAATAGATCATATCATCTTATGATTCCCAAAGACTGAGGAACCAAATGTAAGACTAGACAGATGGCTACCTGCTGTACTCCAATGATAATGAAGGGCTATCTATACCAGGATGGATAGACAGACATCTCAAACCTTAGTTAATGTTATTAAAAGCCTTATGTAAACTGGGAAATTAACAGGTGAATAAAGATCACTTTATAGTTCCTCATAGCAAAAATAAAGGACTGCATATCATGTGAAAACCTCTTACAGTACCGAGGAAAATATATACCAGAAAACCAGATAACGAAAATCATGCTGTACATTAATTCGTTAAACAAAATCACCTTAATGAAACATACAAAACACAAAACAGGAAGTTGCATGAACACAGATACAAAGTGAATATGAAGCATAAAATAGAATTGGATACACCTAAAGACAGCATAATGAACAAGCTATTACATATACACAAAGTTTAACAGGATAAGAACAATAAGAATTAATGAAGGCTAAAAAATGGAAATCTAGGGACAGAATGTGCATGACACATTGAGAGTTACATAACTGCTCTTCCATATGTGGGACTGTACAAAGATTAAAAAAGTGGGAATAAGATGCAAGGTGAACTTCTAGTTAATAGGCTCAACTTGACACAAATACAAAAATGAAAATACAAATACAAAATGAAGAGATAAACATGCAACTTGTAACAGAAAAAGCAAAAGAAAACTAATACAGTAAACCCTCCACATTTGCAGTTTGTCATTAAAAAAAACCCTGTTATTTGCAAATGCTCAATGAAAATTTATACCAACCCCACATTCACAAATCTGCTACATGATTTTCTCTATCCTCCCACCACCAGCAAACATTAATCAGGGCCACAATTAAGAGTAAAAAATGCAATCTATTCCTCACTTTAATGTGCAAGTTTATATAACACTGCACTGTAGAATAATATTTTAATTAAAGATTGTAATTACAATTCATGTAGGAATAAACTGCAGTTCATAAACATTATCAATGTCTCCTTTATTCTCAGCATGACCCAGGCATCTACCAGCAACTTCCCTTTTCCCAATGAGCCAAGGTATCAGTATTTGCAAATTCAACATTTACAACTTTCAGAGGCATGTAACTCCCATAAAACATGGAGGATTTACTGCATTGCAGTGTACACAATTTTTTTTTATTTTATCCTTTGCTAGGATGCAGCCGAACTGATAAACCATTATGTTTCAAATGCAAAATAGTATGTGCATACTGTGTTTCTGATTTAATCCATGCAACTTTTTTTTTCAAAATGTTAATACAAAATGTCTTCACAAATCATTTCTTAATAAATTACTTGTCTGAATAGATTAGACGGATCTCGAGTCAAAATATGCAAACCAAAACTACATATAATATTAATTTAATAATTCTAAGTAAAATTATCTTTATATTCCTAATCAGAAATGGTGCTTAATTACAAACTTGTCAGTTTTAAAGCCTACTGGCTGCACTAGGGTCACTGAGGGTAACAAATCAGTTTGCTTGTATTTTGAGCAGAACATTCCATATGCAGTAGTAAATAGTTTGTGTAGGAGACTTCACCAAGCAACTCACCCCATGATCTGCCAAGACTGAAGAGTTGCATGCTTTAATACTGCCCAGCAACTGTGGTCTGGGGAACAACTTGTGTAGAGAACCTATTTGTCTATCCCTCTTAGTATCAACAGGAACCTCCATCTTCACTAAATTTCATCTATTCTAAAACAAAAGCTATTTAATGTACCAAACACTAATTGCTAAAATGACATTTGTTCTAGATGAAAAGTTATACAATAAAACACTTACACTTCAACTTTATATTTGAGAGCTTTTAATCTGCTTCACTATTAAAATAATTTTTTTTAAAGAACTGTGAAACTCTGCTAAGTGAAAGTATTTTATTTACTAACAAGACTCACAGGAAGTAATCAGTCTCACATTAAACAAAACATGCTTCAAGAATGATGTTCTTTACATAGGCTGAATTAGCTTTAATTATTAAATTTACCATAAAGCTCAAGAGTCATGTTTTGACAAAATAAAACCCACTAAACTTATTATTATTGTATTACTGTGGGAAATAAAACCTGTACAGGTACTAGCTATGTTACAAAAATGATATATAACATGGTTAAACCACTCATAAGATTTCTTCAAACCTTTTGAGTGAAAGCATAACTACTTCCTCTAAATTTTCAATATATATCTGTGCAACTTGCTTTTACAATAAAATTTTACAGTGGTAACTACAAAAAAAAAAAATTATTTTTCCATCTGTATCATTGCTAATTTTGAAACTGCTTTCAGAAGAGTCAGCAAACAAAATATATTTACTCTCAGAATTGCAGGCAGCCACAGTAGTAGTAAGTGTTTTATAGTAAGACTTCCCTTCAGCATATTTTAAGATATACATAATTAAGAGTTTCATAGATTCATACAGTAAAACTCCCAAAATTAGTATCACATGCAAAATAATTTTTCACTACATCTGAGCACACCTCTAATTGTCGGGGATTTTTTTTTTTTTTTGCATCGCCTATTTGCCACGATGGGGTGACCCAAAAAAGAAAACACATTCATCATCATTCATTCAACAGCTGCTTCTCCAAAAGTGTACAGATATCACAAACTGCAATATCCCCAATCCAACCTTCAGGGCAGGCACTAAAAATATGAAAATTAAATTATGTTGACTGGACATCATGAACACAGCTCTGCCTGCTACTACAAATAAGCAATAAAAATAGGAGATTCCGTCATACTGTACGTTGCATATATCCCTAGTTATGTCCTGATAACTCAAACCACCCCTAAATTGTAATACTACTTGTAATTACACACAATCTTGCAACCCTGTGAACAAACTGTCAAGAAGAGCACTTGAGGGCTATCAGGTCCTGAGCCTTGAACATGAAATTCTATCACACTATCACCCACACCATAAACAAGTCTTAAGTAATGAAAGTGATCTTATACTTTTAAGAGTTGGTTTAGTAAGCACCTGATGTGACCAGATGAGGGGGAACGAGATATGCTAGATGATGCGAGAACCAAGCCTTCCTCTGAAGAACACAGAACAAGAAAGGATATCACAACACACAAGATACTCTTGAGACATGGACAGGTTAGGCAAGAACAGGTTCTTTACCTAAGAACCATTTACAACAAGAAAGAATGGATAAGAAACTTACCCACATGAGCCACAGGGATAGCCAAAAAATTTCAGGTTTTGAGTTGTTAATGGTTTAATAAACTCAATAATAAAACTGTGGAACCAGACTTCACACAAGATATTCAACAGTATACATGATAGTCATTTCACATCATTCAAGTTAACTTAAAGCAACAGGACCAAGAACTAGAACTCGTCTCCTTCCTCCGATTAACACAAAAAATTACACCATGTTTTGCAAATTACTCCTTATCACTCAGTCATTTAAGAAACTTAGCCCACTTCCAACACCACTTCCAGTAATTATACACTGAAATTTCACAACCCTTTTGAATAAAATAACCGACCAGAAAGCACTGAGGGGGGATTTGAACCCTGGCCTCCATCAGGGAAGTAAACACTTTCACTATCATTCAAAACTTTCACCATCATTCACACACTGTCTTTGCAGAGGCGCTCAGATATGACAGTTTAGACATCACTCCAAACAGCCAATATCCTAATCCCCTCCTTCAAAGTGCAGGCATTGTACTTCCAACCTCCAAGACTCAAGTCCGGCTAACCAGTTTCCCTGAATCCCTTCACAAAATATTACCCTGCTCACACTCCAACAGCTCCTTAGGTCCCAAGAACCATTTGTCTCCATTCACTCCTATCAAGCATGCTCACATATGCCTGCTGTACGTCCAAGCTCCTTACGCACAAAACCCCTTTTACCCCCTCCCTTCCTTCCTAGAATGACCCCTACAGCTCCTCCCCTCCACTACAGATTCATACACCATCCAAGTCATCCTATCTACCTCCATCTTCTCTCAATGTCCAAACCACCTCAACAACCCCTCTTCAGCCCTCTGAATATTACTTTTAGAAACTCCACACTAACCTCTTAATTTCCACACTACAAATTCTCTGCATATTATTTACACCATTCATTGCCCTTAGACAAAAACTACTGTAAATAAATAGAATAAACTGAGCACTGACACAGTGGAAACTGACTTCATACAGACAAGTGTAGAAGCCTTCAAGAACAAACTGGACAAGTATCTTCACAAGGTGCCAGATCAGCCAGGCTGTGATGGATATGTGGGCAGCGGGCCTCCAGCAGCAACAGCCTGGTTGACCAAGCAAGCACCAGACGAGCCTGGTCCATGGCTGGGTTCCGAGAGTAGTCAAACTCTCAAAAGCTCTTCAAAGGTATACAGGTGTAGGATCTGAACCTATCAGGGTGTCCAACACAAAGTCAAAAATGTAATTACAAGACAAGCAAGAAGATGCATGATGTGTTGTGACCTGACACAGGTCGATGTTGACCTGCCATACAACCTGACATAAATCCATGTTGATCTGTCATGTGACATGACAGACACATCTGGATAATATTATTAGTTTTTCATGGCAATACTCATACACTGAAAAATCACATTGTCTTTAACAGCACCTTCCTTATTATTTTCTTTGTCATCTACTTTTAAACAACCACTGCTGCAGCAGACAACTCATCAGAATACAGTTACTACTTCATATTCAACCCTTTCACTGTCGGTGTCGTATTAGTACGGCTTACAAGCAAGTGTTGGTGCCGTACTAATGTGCCAAAATTCTAGCGGCTTCAGATCTAGCAGGAGAAAGCTGGTAGACCTGCATGTGAAAGAATGGGTTTGTGTGGTCAGTTTGCGCAGTATAAAAAAAATCCTGCAGCACGCAGTGCATGAGAAAAAAAATCTGACTTTTTGGTTTAAAACACCGACTTTGAGGCATATCTTCATATGGTATTTATTGTTATATTCTCGTTTTCTTGGTCTCATTTGACAGAATGGAAGATATACGTATTACAGAAATAGAGATGATTTTGATTGGTTTCATGATGAAAAGTACCTCGAAATTGTGCTCATAATAGCAGAAATGTTCTATTTTTGCCGATGTTCAAGAGCAAACAAATGACATCACCATCCAATACGTGTCCAACTGGCCAGTTTAATCCACAGTCATGAATGGGTTGACATTGTTTATACAATTATTACAATAATGCAGTAGTCTGCATAACAGTAAATCTTCTATTTTTTGTGTGAATAAAAATTCAAAATAGAAAGCAAGAGTAATATAAGAGGGGCCTGGAGGCATGACTAATGAACAGATAAAATGTTATTTTAGTGACAGGAATATCTGCACTGTTTATTCTGGACCCTATTTTGAAATTTGTGTGAAATTGGCCACATTGCCAATTTCTGACCACTTCTTTGGGTTGCTGAAACCGGTAAATGGGCGGTTTCTTGCACTCAATTCATAGAACAGATGGAGTTCTAGTGAAATAGCTATGAGTTTGGTTGACCAGGACAATGGAATTGGCCGAAAATAGAGCTCAATGTGGGCGAAATTGCCAATGCGTACACATCGCCGAGACCGCTAACTTTGAGAAAGCATAATTCCATAAGTTTTCCATCAAATTTCGTACTTTTGGTGTCATCACCACCGGGAAAAGATTCTCTATCATTCCATAAGTTTTTTTTTTTTTAATTCTTCAACACAGCAAGTTTGTGAGCAGGGTTCTTGACAGCAAAAGGGTTAAAATACACCCACAAACTAGAACAAAATTTATGCCATAGATCATATTTACTCAGCTAACTACATCTACTAGTAGGTTCCTTTTTTCTTTTTTTATAAAAAGTTGCCATCTAATCTCAAAAACATAACGATAATAAACAACTTTGGGAGATTTACTGAACTGTGCAATGTCATGCTGACACTAATACTGACAAATTCATTTTAGTGCTTAATAGTTAGGCATAAGTTATGAATGTGCAAAACTTTGTCAGATATTGTACTCTTATAATTACTTTAACACTTAAGTTCAAAAAGTGAAAGTTGACATAATATTCCTAATTAATGTGACTGTCCCCAGAGCCACAGTAGCGGTGTAGTGTTTCTCTGTAGGAACAAACTCACCTGCTCTGAGCGCCTCTGCACCAACATGCCCAGAACTTTTGAGAAAAATGATGCCAACAGAGGATTAAGGGGTTTTTCCTTCTTGAGAAATCTGCAAGGAGTAAAAATATTAAAAGTAAACATTACATCAATTCTCCTATAATCTGTATTTCCTTTTGCATGTGATATGGAGCAAATCAAATGCAATATAGCTCTCACTATAAAGAAAGATTTTGAAATACAGTGGTCCCTCGATAATAGTCCGACTCGATAGTCGTCCTTTTCGGAAATCGTCGCGTTATTTCGTCCAAATATTGGCTCGCAAATGGTCCGTTGACTCGCTAATCGTCTTTCGTCCTGGACGCATACTCATGGCTCTGAGTCGCCTCGGCCTCCCTTCCCAGCCAGTGTGCCATTGTTTACCAGTGAGCGTCAGTGCCCTCACTTGTTCATACGAAATATTTCATAATATTCCGTTCATTTTAGTGCTTGCAAGTGCTAAATAAGCTACCATGGCTCCAAAGAAAGCTCCTAGTGCCAAGCCTTGAATTTAAGAGAAACATCACTGAACAATATGAAAGTGGCGTACGTGTGGGCGAACTGGCCAGGATGTATAACAAATCCCATACAACCATATCTTCCATCATGGCCAAGAAAAAGGAAATCAAGGAAGCTGTTGTTGCAAAGGGGGTAAATATGCTGACAAAAATGAGATCACCAGTACTTGAAGATGTTGAGAAGCTATTATTGGTGTGGATAAACGAGAAACAGTTAGCAGGAGATAGTCTTATGACATCGATTATTTGTGAAAAGGCTAGGCAGTTACATGACGATTTGGTAAAGAAATTGCCTGCAACTAGTGGTGATGCGAGTGAATTTAAGTCCAGCAAAGGCTGGTTTGAGAGATTTAAGAAGCATACTGGCATACACAGTGTGATAAGGCATGGTGAGGCTGCCAGTTCGGACCAAAAAGCGGCTGAAAAATATGTGCAGGAATTCAAGGAGTACATAGAGGCTGAAGGACTAAAACCTGAACAAGTGTTCAATTGTGACGAAACAGGCCTCTTTTGGAAGAAAATGCCAAAGAGGACCTACATTACTCAGGAGGAAAAGGCACTGCCAGGACACAAGCCTATGAAAGACAGGCTGACGCTCATGTTCTGTGCTAATGCTAGTGGGGATTTCAAAGTGAAGCCGTTACTAGTGTACCATTCTGAAAATCCCAGTGTGTTCAGGAAAAACAATGTTATGAAGAGTAAATTGTGAGTGTTTTGGAGATCTAATAATAAGGCATGGGTCACGAGGGAAATTTTCATTGAGTGGTTCAATGAAGTGTTTAGCCCTAGTGTGAAGAATTATCTCCTAGAAAAGAAATTGGATCTCAAGTGCCTCCTAGTAATGGACAATGCACCTGCTCATCCTCTAAACTTGGATGACCTAATTCTGAAGGAGCTTGGGTTCATCACAGTAAAGTTCTTGCCCCCAAATACCACTCCTCTCCTCCAGCCCATGGACCAGCAGGTCATTTCAAACTTTAAAAAACTCTACACCAAAGCAATGTTTCAAAGGCGCTTTAATGTGACGTCAGACACTCACTTGACCCTAAGAGATTTTTGGAAAGAACACTTCAGTATTCTCCATTGCATAAGCCTTATAGGTAAGGCTTGGGAGGGAGTGACTACCAGGACTTTGAACTCTGCTTGGAGAAACTTGTGGCCAGATTGTGTCCACAAGAGGGATTTTGAAGGGTTTGAGGCAGCCCCTGATGAGCCTATGTCAGTTGTGAACTCTACTGTGGCATTGGGGAGTTCCATGGGGTTGGATGTGAGTTTGGAGGATGTGGAAGAGTTGGTGGAGGACCACAACGAAGAGCTAACCACCGAGGAGCTGCAAGAGCTTCAGCAGGAACAGCAACAGATCGCAGCTCAGAATCTTGCTGCAGAGGAGGAGGAAGAGAGATGGAAGAAGATGCCTTCTTCAGAAATTAAGGAGATTTTTGAAATGTGGGGTAGGATGGAAAGATTTATGGAGAAACATCACCCTGAGAAGGATGTTGCAAGCCACATTGGCAACTTGTACAGTGACAGTCTTGGCCCATTTTAGGGAAGTTTTAAAGAGACACCAGAAACAGAGCTCCCTGGACATTTTTTTGCGAGACAGGACTCCAGTGACTCTCAAGCTGGTCCTAGTGGCATTAAGAAACAGAGAAGAGAAGTAACCCCAGAAAAGCACTTGGTACCTGAGGTATTGATGGAAGGGGATTCCCCTTCCAAACAGTAATTCAATCTCTCTCCTCCTCCAGTCTTCCATACACTAAGAAGAATCGCCAATAAAGGTAAGTGTTATGCTGTTAATGTTTCATTCATCATGTCCCATTGTATTGTTTATGTACTACATCTATATTTCATGTAAAAGATTTTTTTGTTTTAATACTTCTGGGTGTCGGGAACGGATTAATTGTATTTACATTATTTCTTATGGGGAAAATTGATTCAAAAATCGTCTATTTCGATAATAGTCCCACTTCCAGGAACGGATTAAGGACGATAAACGAGGGACCACTGTACTGAGAAATACACACACATCAGCATATATTCTCAAGCCAATACCAAATGGCCCAACCATGATAATTTCCCACAGGAAAGATTGAGAATACCTACACAGCTCGAGTATAACCTCTAACTAATGGTTTATAAAATTATGGAGGGTGTGAAAAATTTTTTAATAAGAAATTAACGTAATTTTCACCATGATCTATTAAGCAGCTGTAAAAACATGCTCTGACTAAATTTCTAAATAAAAACACTAATAATGATATATACATATACAGTGGACCCCCGAGTTTCGGCAGCCTCGACTTTCGCGAAATTAGACCTTTGGCGAGTTTTTTTGGGAAAAATTTGGCCTCGAGTTTCGTGAAAAAACTCGTTTCGGCGACCTTCCGGTACCCGTACACCCATCACCGCGCACACAAAGCCAGTCTCCCACGCCATTCACGCTCAGTGTGCCATTGTTTACCAACACGTGACCACCACCCCGCGGGTTCATACAATACATTTCATAATAATCCATTGTTTTTTGTGCTTGCAACTGCTAAATAAGTCATCATGGATGCAAGGAAAGCTAGTGCAAGCCCTTTGATAAATAAAGTGAGTGACGGAGATGTGGAAGAGTTGGTGGAGGACCACAGGGAAGAGCTAACCACTGACAAACTGCAAGAGCTTCAACTGGAACAGCATCATACCACAGCTGAGGAACTTGCTTCAGAGGAGGAAGAGGGAGTGTATGAGGTGCCTTCTTCAGTGATTAAGGACATGTGTGGAATGTGGAATGAGTTGCAAAGTTTTGTTGAAAAGTATCACCCTGACCAAGCTGAAACAAGCCGTATCTGCAACATGTACAATGACAGTGTTGTGTCCCACTTCAGGGAAATCTTACAGAAACCCCAGAAAAAGACCTCTCTGGATAGATATTTTGTGCACCAGGGGTCCAGTGACTCTCAAGTTGTTCCCAGTGGCATTAAAAGAAGGGAAGTAACCCCAGATAAGGACTTGCTACCTAAAGTCCTAATGGAAAGAGATTCTCCTTCCAAACAATAGTGTACACCTTCCTCCTATCACCTCCTCTCATCTTCCATCCACCCAGAAGTCTTCAGTAAAGGTAAGTGTAATGTTGTTATTATTTATTTTAAATGCATGTAGTACTTGATTTCTGATTGTTTTCATTATGTAAATCTTTATTTAATTTGAAAAAAAAATATTTTATTTTAATATTTTTGGGTGTCTGGAACGGATTAATTTTATTTCCATTATTACTTATGGGGAAAATGGTTTCGAGTTTCGTGAATTTCGACCTTCGGCGGGCTCTCTGGAACAGATTAATCACAAAACTCGGGGATCCACTGTATATATAATGATATACATATATATGTATGTATGTACAGTACTAAACTAATGAGCCATATATAGAAGATACGTACTTAAATTCCCTTTCTTTTATTTGACTCTGGGGCTCTTTACTTTCACAAACAAAAATTACTGCACACCTTGAGGGAAGAATATGTTTCCAGTTCCATCCGTTAGATGGGCAGTCAAGTACCATTGCCACTAAATACTCATCATCCAATATGTACATGCAATTTATAATGACCACTTGTCTACTCAGGAATTGCAATTTTACATTTGGTCTATATTCTAGCACTTGATAAAGCACCTGATTAGAGAAAAAGTGTGTTAGCAAGTCAAACAGTATGGTTACAATCACAAAAAATGTGAATGAGTTCCTTTCTTTCATACTTTTCATGAAATTCTAATTAATAACAGCATTATAGAAATTATTGATAAATGCAATTTACTATCTTTACACCAATAACTGGAATTCAAACCTATACCGAGTACAAACTATATGAAAGAAAATATAAAAAACTGAAGGTATACTTATATGTTAGTTTGTACCCCATACCACACCACTCACCCTATACAGTGGACCCCCGGTTAACGATATTTTTTCACTCCATAAGTATGTTCAGGTGCCAGTACTGACCGAATTTATTCCCATAAGGAATATTGTGAAGTAGATTATTCCTTTCAGACCCCCAAACATACACGTACAAACGCACTTACATAAATACACTTACATAATTGGTCGCATTTGGAGGTAATCGTTATGCGGGGGTCCACTGTACTTAAACTCCCCCATCCATTGCTCTCAAGTGTTACAATGTATGTTAATGAGAAACAACAATAGCAAACTAACTCAACCACCCGATACTAAGCAAAAGGCAGCCATCAGAATCACATCAGGCTTTAGTCAATACATGCATTATTTAAATCTCTGAACCTACATGTATTTGCTACATAAACACACATTCTACTGTTCTCTCTACATCTTCAGAATCCTGAATAGCAATAAAAACTGAGACCTAAACAGAAGCCAGAAACAAATACATCCTCAATATTCATGTTCACCTGAATCTGTGTAGAAATACAGTGTAAACAAAGGGGATTAACATATGAAATACAGTGGTACCCCAAGTTTTGTACAGCTGCCAACTCAAACAATTATATAAATGCTTTTGTAAGTGTATTTTTGGGGGTCTGAAACTGGCTAATCTAATTTACATTATTCCTTATGGGAACAAATTCGTTTGGTAACGGCACTCGAACAAATTATGGCTGAAACTCGGGGTACCACTGTATGTAGTCTACCAGAAGAAACTAAAAAAACAGACTACAGAAAAAATAAAACACTCATATTAGGGCATTCTACAGTCTATGTCACACAGACCAACAAGCAAAAACAAAACTCACTTGTACAAGATATCTAAAAGGTTGGTAGATGCAACCAACTTGTCAATGATTGCCGGAACATCTGCTGTTAGTAGCTCGGCAGCCAAGTTAGCATATTTGAATCGCATCTGCAGCTCCCCATCCATGGCTGGCTCATTCACCACCAAACATACCAACTCATCAAGGATCTCTGCTCGAGTCAGACTGAAAAAATATGTTATACACATATACTGAACATTATCAATATTTTGCAGAATCATCAATAATTATTTTATATTTAGAAATATTTAGAAAAAATACAAAAATTTACCATATTTGCACTTACAAGTCAATAAGTTTTCTATTTTGTGCTTTACATTCTTGGAGGAGTTCATCCTCATCCATGAGCTCCGAAAGCGTAACATCCTGAAAATATAGAATTAATGATAACACAGTATAACACATACAGTGCCACAAATCTACATATTTAACAAGATCCCCCCTCCCCTTCTACTAAGACAGTGATTGAAAGAATGACAGTGAAAGCATGTTGCTCTTCATCAGATCATCACGACTCGGTGGGAGACAACCAGAATGTTAAAAACGTACAATTATTGTGTACTGTACAAATATTAAAACCTGTAAGGTACTTACTTCCTTTTGTAGAAGAGTTTCAATCTGAGCAGAGGAGCCAAAATTGTACTTCCAAAACATCTTTCACCTGAAGTAAAATAAAAAAAATACTGTATTACTTAAAAATTAATATTATTAGAAATGTTTAATTAAAAGAAAACTTAGCTATCTAAAGTATAAATCTGAGAGATGGCAATACATCTGGTCAGAGAAAACAAATAATTAAAGAACATATTTATTTCCCAGTAAAAGTAGGCCTTAGACAAGGATGTGTGATGTCACCGTGGTTGTTTAATATATTTATAGATGGGGTTGTAAGAGAAGTAAATGCGAGGGTCTTGACAAGAGGTGTGGAGTTAAAAGATAAAGAATCACACACAAAGTGGGAGTTGTCACAGCTGCTCTTTGCTGATGACACTGTGCTCTTGGGAGATTCTGAAGAGAAGTTGCAGAGATTGGTGGATGAATTTGGTAGGGTGTGCAATAGAAGAAAATTAAAGGTGAATACAGGAAAGAGTAAGGTTATGAGGATAACAAAAAGATTAGGTGATGAAAGATTGAATATCAGATTGGAGGGAGAGAGTATGGAGGAGGTGAATGTATTCAGATATTTGGGAGTGGACGTGTCAGCGGATGGGTCTATGAAAGATGAGGTGAATCATAGAATTGATGAGGGAAAAAGAGTGAGTGGTGCACTTAGGAGTCTGTGGAGACAAAGAACTTTGTCCTTGGAGGCAAAGAGGGGAATGTATGAGAGTATAGTTTTACCAACGCTCTTATATGGGTGTGAAGCATGGGTGATGAATGTTGCAGCGAGGAGAAGGCTGGAGGCAGTGGAGATGTCATGTCTGAGGGCAATGTGTGGTGTGAATATAATGCAGAGAATTCGTAGTTTGGAAGTTAGGAGGAGGTGCGGGATTACCAAAACTGTTGTCCAGAGGGCTGAGGAGGGGTTGTTGAGGTGGTTCGGACATGTGGAGAGAATGGAGCGAAACAGAATAACTTCAAGAGTGTATCAGTCTGTAGTGGAAGGAAGGCGGGGTAGGGGTCGGCCTAGGAAAGGTTGGAGGGAGGGGGTAAAGGAGGTTTTGTGTGCGAGGGGCTTGGACTTCCAGCAGGCATGCGTGAGCGTGTTTGATAGGAGTGAATGGAGACAAATGGTTTTTAATACTTGACGTGCTGTTGGAGTGTGAGCAAAGTAACATTTATGAAGGGGTTCAGGGAAACCGGCAGGCCGGACTTGAGTCCTGGAGATGGGAAGTACAGTGCCTGCACTCTGAAGGAGGGGTGTTAATGTTGCAGTTTAAAAACTGTAGTGTAAAGCACCCTTCTGGCAAGACAGTGATGGAGTGAATGATGGTGAAAGTTTTTCTTTTTCGGGCCACCCTGCCTTGGTGGGAATCGGCCAGTGTGATAATAAAAATAATAATTTATGGCTAATAATAACGGCAAAATATATACATTTAAAAAATGACAAGGAAGTGAATATCATATCAAGTTGATATATGCACAATAAAGAAACTCCAAAGGAGACAAGTTCTGACTGGCCAATATACTATAACACTTTGCTAAGTTAAGCTATTAGACTGCTTTTAGAATACATCAGAACTTTCATTCTGCTGTGAACCATGAAACTTCTGCATTTGTATAAACACATTTGAAGGGTATAGTATCAAAAATTTAAAGTACAACAGTTTTGCAAAACTCTTCACTTGAATACAGTGTGACATAATAGGAGCTTTGAACACACTAACACTATTATAAAAAACCACTTCAAGCTATGTAAAGTAAGGCAATTCATCAATACAAAATAAAACCTTTAACAAGTAACTTACCACACCTGCAAAAATAACCCACACTTTGGAGGAAAAGTAATGACAACACATCTTAGACCACTAACAAGTCAGTGGTCCAAGTCAAGGTTATTTGTGAATTGTTCCAGCCACGATATTATGACTTATGTTTTACCACACCTGTCCGAAATGTTCATGCATGTTAGTGGCTTTCTTTGTAATTAACAATATTTTACACACAAACTACACACAGTATATTATGCAATGGAATAAATTTTTGAATTTGAAATTTGAATTTGCTTTAAGCATACTTCAATGCAAACTCAACCATATAACAAGATTTCCTACTCAATAACGTTCCTGTACTCTATGTCATGAACAGAACAGAATTAACTTCAACTTATAAAGCCAAAGTACTGTAAGCAGATTTTACTCCATCTATGTGATATTAACTTGTATAAAAAATTAATACAATTCTTTTCCCCACTCGAACATTATCACCATCTATTTCAGCATTTATTGCATTTCTAACAGATTTCATGTTTATACTGTAATGATTTTCAGATTTAATTTTATTTCATGTGCCTTGAAAATAAGCTTCTAGATTTATATACTGTATTGAGCAGGGCTGTCATAGGTAGTTCCCTGGGTAACTACCCACTTACCTGCCTAGGGCAGGTATTTTATCTTAAGAAGCTTAGGCCTGACCTGGCACCTTAACTCATAAAGCTATTATTGATCATGGGCTGGATATAAAGAATTACAAGCAATCTAGCTAGTATTTATTTATGGTTTAAATATTAGTAAAAAATATAGTATTTCATAAAAGATACTGTACTGTTACTGTATACATTAATACTGTGCAGTGGCCCGTGGTCTAGTAGGCAATATTCTCGCCTCACGCTGAATATCCATGGTTTGATCCCCAGCAAGGGAGGAAACATTTGGCGTGTTTCCTTACACCTGGTGTCCCATTCACCTAGCAAGAAAGTAGGTACCTGGGTGTTAGTCGACTGGTGTGGGTCGCATCCTGGGGAACAATAGTGTGGACCCCAGTGGAAATAAGGCAGACAGTCCCTTCATGATGCACTGCCATTCTTGGGTTATCCTAGGTGGCTAACCCTATGGGGTTAAAAATCCAAACAAAATCTTATCTCTCTGTCCTTTCATGGCATAGTCTGTTTCTTAATTTAGTAAGAATTTGCCCAAAAGTAGTGAACTTCATCTCAACTGAAGCAGAGGTTGCTGGACAGCTAACTCAAGCATGAAAAACAACATTCAACTGAAACCAAAGGGGGCAGATTCTTCTGCTTTTGTTCCCACAAGTTTCCACCACTAAACTTCAGCACTGATTTGGGGTACATATGTATCTTCACCAATGGAGAAAGCAAGAAGAGGCAGTACACAAAAAAAATCTTCATTGATTTGTCAGCCATTCAGCAGCAGTTTCCTCTTTCTCCCTTGTGAATTTACTGCCTGTATACTTAGGATGTGCTTGATGTGCCACTAGGAGAGCAGGTGTCACACAATGGTTAAATCTCTTATAATAGTTAGTTTTACTTATGTAAAACAGGTGCATCTTTTAGTCAATTATCAAATCCTTATAACAAGTAAAAAATAAAAAAAAAAAATTAAAAATTAGACCAAGCCATCAATTAGGCAGGATAATTTTCCAATATTTTTCTACTGATGATGAGCTCTTTCACTAATGATACACAGTACTGTATAAAAATTTAGTATAACTATTACCAGGCACTAATAAAAGATAACCCACCCTAATCTAAACCTAAACTGAGGGTTACATTTAACAAGCCATCAAACCTGTTGCCCAGATAATTCATTAACATTAGTGGTTTTTAAAGTCTGTGACCTTGCTAGACATCCTTATTTTTTAACACTACCATTATTAATTTCTACAACAATTACGCTAAGCACATGAATATACCTGGAGAGGGTTTTGAGGGTCAACACACCCTCGGGTCGGTCTGTGACCAGGCCTCGTGGCGGATCAGTGCCTGATCAATCAGGCTGTTACTGTTGGCAGTACGCAATCTGATGTACGAACCACAGCCTGGCTGGTCAGATACTGACTTTAGGTGCCACTCCAGTGCCTTCTTGAATACAGCCAGGCCTCTATTCCAGAAATTAACAATTATTCAGTTCCTGATGAATTCAAAATAACTAATATTACTGTCACGAGGGACATGGTTATCAAACAGATAAGACAAACTGAAGCAAAATAAGTCCCTGACAAGTGTTTTCCAGGGTACTTAAAGAATGCAAGCTGAACTTAGTCAGCCATTAATGAGTGTTTTTAATGTGTCCATCCTTACTGGTGTTGTGCCAGAGATGTGGAAGATGGCTAATGTAGTTCCTATATTCAAATCAGGGGACAAGTCCATTCCTTCAAATTACCGTCCAACAAGTCTGACATCTATAGTAGGCAAATCATCAGAATTAATTACATGTATAGCTGACATTATAAAAAGTCACCTTGAAGAGCATAATTTGATTAATAAATCTCAGCATGGGTTCACGAGAGGTCGTTCCCGCCTGACAAATTTACTGATGTTCTTCAATAGAACATTTGAGGCAGTAGACAGTGATCAAGAATATGATACTGTTCATTTGGATTTTAGTAAAGCCTTCAATAGAGTACACATACCTCACAAGACACTCTTAAGAAAAGTGGCAGCTCATGGTATAGGAGGTAAAGTTCTAGCATGGATAGAGGCATGGCTTACCACAAGAAAGCAGTGTGTGTGTCCATTAATGAGGTCAAATCTGAATGGGGATTAGTCACAGGGATCAGTTTAAGGCCCTCTGTTGTTCATAATTTACATTAAAGACCTTGATGAAGGAATTACAAGTGACACGAGTAAATTTGCTGACACAAAAATAGGTCATATGATTCATTCTGAGGAGGATACCAATGAACTCCAGGAGGATTTGG
>NC_091347.1:20410402-20537902 GCF_038502225.1 Cherax quadricarinatus | reverse complement strand
AAGATGGATAATGAGAACCTTCAAAACTAAAGATGCCAAGCCCATGATGATTCTCTTCAAATTGCTTGTTCTGTCTAGGCTGAAATATTGATGTACACAAACGGCCCCTTTCAAGGCAGGCAAAACTGCAGATCTTTAGGATATACAGATCTTTCACGACACGTATAAGTACGATAAAGCACCTAAATTTCACGAATATTGCTACACACTAACAGCACCTTCAAGGCAGGTGAAATTGCTGACCTAGAAAATGTAGAGAACCTTCACGGCGCTCATAACGGAGATAAAACACCTCAATTACTGGGAGCGCTTGAGATTCCTAAACCTGTATTCCCTGGAACGCAGGCGGGAGAGATACATGATTATATACACCGGGAAAATCCTAGAGGGACTAGTATAAACTTACTTTTTGAAATCACTCACTACTGAAAGCAAAAGACTTGGCAGATGATGCACCATCTCCCCAATGAAAAGCAGAGTGTCCACTAGCACGTTAGAGACCATACAATAAGTGTCAGGGGCCCAGGGCTGTTCAACTGCCTCAGCATACATAGAGGATTACCAATAGACCCTGGCTGTCTCCAAAGAAGCCTGGACAAGATAAGATAAAGATAAGATTTCGTTCAGATTTTTAACCCCGGAGGATTAGCCACCCAGGATAACCCAAGACAGTCAGTCGTCATCGAGGACTGTCCTAACTTATTTCCATTGGGGTCCTCAATCTTGTCCCAGGATGCGACCCACTAGTCGGTAACGCAGGTACCTGTTGCTGTTAGGTAGACAGGACAACAGGTGTAAAGGAAACGTGCCGGGAAATGTTTCACAATTTATTTATTTATTTATTTATAATTTGAGCACACATACAGAGGTACAAAAAAATACAGATAAGAGCAGCATGCCAAAGCCACTTATACTATGCATAGCATTACGGGCTGGCTTAAAATTAACTTAAGATTAACTAAGCAATGATGAAATCAGTGAAAAACATTAATGTAAACAGATTACTATAAAGCACAAGTGAGTATTACAAAGACAGGTCATATGGTTGCATGCATTGTTGTAAATTCAGTAGAATGGAGTATTCTGTTAGGTAGTGTATTTAAAAAATAATAAAGTTAGATTGGGTTTTAGGTTTAACATTTATGTGATATAATTGTGAGAAACATTTAAGATATACAATTTATAAGGTTCAGTTATTCAGTATTTATTTGGTTTTGGGTAAGTGATCTTTGAGAAGAGACTTGAATTTATAAACAGGTAGTGTTTCTTTTATATTTACAGGTAATGAATTCCAGATTTTAGGGCCTTTTATGTGCATTGAGTTTTTGCATAGCGTGAGATGGACACGAGGAATATCAAAGAGTGATCTGTGCCTTGTGTTATGGTCATGTGTTCTGTTGAGGTTGGCAAGATGTTTGAGGGGAGGGTTAATATCAGAGTTGAGTGTTCTATGTATGTAATAGGTGCAGTAATAAGTATGGATGTTTTGTATGGTGAGTAGGTTGAGTGTATTGAATATTGGTGGAGTGTGCTGCCTGTAGTGAGAATTTGTTATCATTCTAACTGCAGCCTTTTGTTGGGCTGTGGTTCTTACGTTGGTTTATTTACGACCAGCAGTAACCGGTTAATCAGACCCTGATCAACCACGAGGCCACGGGGGCGTTGACCCCCGAAACCCCCTCCAGATTTATATATATATATATATATATACGAAGACGGGTTGGTGATGGAGGGGCAGGAATAGGGACCCATAGCCTCGGAAAAGTAATTAAAAACACTTCAGCTACAAAATACTGAGATTTTTTCTTGAGAATGCCTAAATATACTACTTTTCATTCACGAGGGAGCACTAAACTCGTAGGGATTAAACAGTACCTGAGAGAATGGGAGGCATTGAGGTTCGATCCAAGGAAGGGGAACACAGGCCTAATTCCTCAAATCAGGAGCCTCTCGTGTCCCTAACAATACTACGTGTAAGATAAGAGATAAGATTTCGTTCGGATTTTTAACCCCGGAGGGTTAGTCACCCAGGATAACCCAAGAAAGTCAGTGCGTCATCGAGGACTGTCTAACTTATTTCCATTGGGGTCCTTAATCTTGTCCCCCAGGATGCGACCCACACCAGTCGACTAACACCCAGGTACCTATTTGCTGCTAGGTGAACAGGACAACAGGTGTAAGGAAACGTGTCGAAATGTTTCCACCCGCCGGGAATCGAACCCGGGCCCTCCGTGTGTGAAGCGGGAGCTTTAGCCACCGGGCCACCCAAACTATATTACCTGTATACTGCAGATAATAAATAATTTTATCATTATTATTATTATTATTATAGCTATGAGTGGAGACGACAAATTCATTCAAATATATTTTTTTGTATTATCAAAATTAGATATTCTGATCTACGTATATGACATTTTGCAAGGTTAGATCAAGAACTATGACTTTTGCATCTTCACAAATTCTGCAACATTGTTTTCCTTGTCATACTTGACCACTTGATGGTTTTCCTGTCATACTTCATTATAGAAGATGGTTTACTGTCATACTTCATTATAGAATATGGTTTACTGTCATACACCATTATAGAAAATGGTTTACTGTCATACATCATTATAGAAAATGTTTTAGTCATACTTCTTTACAGAAGATGGTTTACTGTTAAATGCCACCCATTAAAGGGTGCTCCTTGATGCTAGTAAGGGGCTCTTGATCCAAGGAAGTGGACCTGCCTTATTCCTTGGATCAAACCTGAATGTCTCCTTTTCCCCCTAGGCACTGTATGGCCCTTAAGGGTTTAGTGTTCCCCATGAATGTGATAATGATGTTATACTCCAGCATATAGGATGGTTTCCCTGTCATACTCCAGCATATATGATGGTTTCCCCATCATACTCCAGCATATATGATGGTTTCCCCATCATACTCCAGCATATATGATGGTTTCCCCATCATACTCCAGCATATATGATGGTTTCCCCATCATACTCCAGCATATATGATGGTTTCCCCATCATACTCCAGCATATATGATGGTTTCCCCATCATACTCCAGCATATATGATGGTTTCCCCATCATACTCCAGCATATATGATGGTTTCCCCATCATACTCCAGCATATATGATGGTTTCCCCATCATACTCCAGCATATATGATGGTTTCCCCATCATACTCCAGCATATATGATGGTTTCCCCATCATACTCCAGCATATATGATGGTTTCCTCATCATACTCCAGCATATATGATGGTTTCCTCATCATACTCCAGCATATATGATGGTTTCCCCATCATACTCCAGCATATATGATGGTTTCCTCATCATACTCCAGCATATATGATGGTTTCCCTGTCATATTACACCATATATGATGGTTTCCATGTCATACTCTGGCATATAGGATGGTTTCCCTGTCATACTCCAGCATATAGGATGGTTTCCCTGTCATACTCCAGCATATAGGATGGTTTCTGTCATACTTCAGCATATAGGATGGTTTACCTGTCATACTCTGGCATATAGGATGGTTTTCCTGTCATACCCCACCATATAGGATGGTTTCCCTGTCATACTCCAGCATATAGGATGGTTTCTGTCATACTTCAGCATATAGGATGGTTTACCTGTCATACTCTGGCATATAGGATGGTTTTCCTGTCATACCCCACCATATAGGATGGTTTTCCTGTCATACTCCAGCATATAGGATAATTTTCCTATCATACTCCAGCATATAGGATGGTTTTCCTGTTATACTCCAGCATATAGGATGGTTTTTCCATCATACCCCAGCATATAGGATGGTTTTTCTGCCATACTCTGGCATATAGGATGGTTTTCCTGTCATTCTCCAGCATATAGGATGATTTTCTTGTCATACTCTAGCATATAGGATGGTTTCCTATCATAATCCACAGAATTTTTTCTGCCATACTCCAATCACTAGAAAATTTTTCCACAACATTCGATCAGAGTATAGCTGTCCCTCCATGCTCCATCATATGGTTGTCCTCTCATACTCTGTCACAAGATGGTTGTCCTTCCGTGCTTCCTCAAACAGGTTAATGCTCCTCTTATTCTCCATCACAAAATTATTTACCTCTAATGGTCCATCACAATTTCCTCACTCCATCCAGCTGAATGTTTTTTCCTACTTTATCACACACACAGCATTCTTTTCCTCTATATGGTCAATCACACAGGGTTTTTTTGGGAGGTAAACTTTTTGCGAGACAGTGAAAACCTGCACTGACAATTATGCTACATACTCAAACCATGTTACTTTATACTCGGGTATACAGGAGGGACCCACTCATACAGCAAGTTAAGTTCCTGGCTGCCACTGTAAAGTGAAAATCATTACATAAAGTGAAAAATGCACATAAAAGCCTAATAACATGCTTACACTATCATATATTAAGTGAGCAATAAAGCTAGGCCTACATTACTCACCTTAAAATATTTTCTTCCTTAGCTTATAATGAGTAGCGAATATATTTATTTTAGAAAGTCTGAATAATTGAAGAATGGGTATAATTGACATTATTATTATAATAAAAAAAGAAGTGCTAAACCTACAAGGGTCATACAGCGCAAAGGGTATAATTGACAACTGCCGCATTGGTGAAATGCTGTAAAGCGGGGTCTTCCTGTATGCAGGTTTAGTTCATCCTTGTCAGGCAACCCCCTGTGTTTGAATAATAAAAAAGTACCCCTGGACTAATGACCTCTATACAGATTGCTGGTCATTAAGCCCGACAAATAAAGCTTGGTGTGCAGTTGGGTTATGATACCAATGGACTTCTGAAATAACAGATATAATGACCAAATTTTTTTTTTTCATAAGGTGAATGTGCTTGAATAACAGCTGCACACCTTATTCACTACAATACTGTTACTTACCAACAACTTTATACACTACAGTACTCAGCTACTTACCAACAACTTTTCTTGTAGCTCATACTACAGCAAATGGAATAGTATGTAAAATAAGGATAATCAGTTTCAAAATCAAAGAAATATATAATTATATTTACAGCATAATCAAAATATTAATATTAACACATAATGTCACTGACAAATATCGCAACATACCAAGTGAATGAAACAGTTTCATGTTTGGAATATGTGCTTAACAATATTTTATTACATGTGAAACAACATTTTGTATACTGTTTGTTTTGTTTGGTTAAGTCCCAAACAAAATCTTTATGGCATAGTCAGTACAGTACATCAAAATATTAACATGATATATCTTTCCTTAGATTATTTTTACTGTATAATCATGGGAAAGCATGATTATATAGCAATACTGGTTTGTTCGAAGGAGAGGGTAATTCCAATTCTTTGGATTGAAAGTCCTTTGCCAGCATAAAGGCACTTTCCTCCTTGAAGGAACTCAGCTTTGCAATAAAAGCTAGCCACAGCATGAGTACACTAAAAGACAGCATAAGTGTCAGGGGCCCAAGATTGCCCCAACTGCCTCTAAGTATACATAAGGGGGATTACCAATAGACCCCTAGGTGTCTTCAAGAGGGAGTTAGACAGACACCTAAAGTCAGTACCTAACCAACCAGGCTGTGGTTTGTACGTTGGTTTACATGCGGCCAGCAATAACAGTTTGGTTGATCAGGCCCTGATCCTCTGTGAGGCCTGGTCATGGACTGAGCCACAGGAGTGTTGAACCCCAAGGAACACCCTCCAGGTATACTCCAAGTATCCTCTTCATTTAAGATCAAGAAAATGCAGGGCACTATGTCCATGGACTATACTTGGAAGACAGTAGTCACCAAGAACACTCCACAGAATCTTCCCCACAACTTAATGTGGCCAAGCTTCAAGGTGTTATTTCTTATAAACAAAGGCATAATTTCTAATACTTTTTTAGTTAAAATACAATTCAAGATATAGTTCCTGGTTGACATGTAGCAGTGTAAACTGTTTATTGTGATACAGTGAAAAGCTACTAATGAAACCTCATTTTAATGAAAAATTTAATTTTGTAACAGATGCACTGTGACACTTCAGTATGGTTGTAGCACTGAGGTTGCAGCATTTCTGGTTTGCCAAAGAATAAAATCACCACCATGATGGAAAATTGGCAAACTTTCTACAGATGGTTCCAATATCTGACAGCAAGCACAATATGACTGAGTACTGAGCATCACCAAACTCATTAATATTATTTCATAAACTTTTAGCTAATTTGACTTTTTTTAGAAATTAAATACAAAATGGGATAACTAGCCCCTTACTGGTCACCTTTAATGACATGCATGGCTTCCAAAGGAAGAATTTTATGGTTCGCTATAACCTTGGCAGAAGATGGAGGTTGAGTTAAAAATTACGTATTAGCAGATTCACTCCACTGCAGCCAGCCAGCCAGTGTGGATGTGGCATATTATGTTTTAATGGTCACTTGCAAACCTTCCTAGGTGACTGGAGTTCTCACTGCAGCTGGGATACTGATTCAAGTTAGCAGTCAAGATCAAGCAGAATGGTGTGACTAAGCCATAGAACTATGATGCAATATTACCAGCCATACTCAGGCTAACTACTGGAATGACAACAAAGATCTGTATGGAGAGTCCATATTTTTTTTAACATGCCAGCCATCTCCTACCAAGGAAGTGACCCAAAAATGAGGAAACACATTGGCAACATTCATTCAATTGCTGTCTTACCAGAAGTGCACTGATCAGGCTCTGATCCACCAGGAGGCCTGGTCACAGACTGGGCCATGGGGGCACTGACCCCCAGAACTCTCTCCAGGTAAACTCCAGGTAAACATTACAGTTCAGATGTCTCTCCAGACCACAACATCCTCACCATTCCTTTAGAGTACAAGAAATGTACTTCCCATCTCCAGCTAATTGGCTTCCCCTACATCCCTTCGTAAATGTTATCCTGCTCACACTCCAACTGCACATCAGGTTATAAAATGAACTTGTCTCCACTCAAGCCTCTAGAACTCAAACCTTCCTCTACCCCTTTAAGTATATGTGCATGTATATATGTACAGTATGTATGAGCTGTTACTCTTTTGTTATAAACAAGGTATTATTATACAATAATGTTTCAAGGTGTATAAGAATTACATGTACTGTATATTGTCATAATGATGTAAGTAATCTTGGTGAATTGTATTGCCATTTGGTAAATGTGTGCATGTAAGAGTTAAATGGGATTTACAAGTTATCTAATACTGGTGCTATTATTGTTATTATTGATATACCTGGACATGTAGAGAGAATGGAGCGAAACAGAATGACTTCAAGAGTGTATCAGTCTGTAGTGGAAGGAAGGCGGGGTAGGGGTCGGCCTAGGAAGGGTTGGAGGGAGGGGGTAAAGGAGGTTTTGTGTGCGAGGGGCTTGGACTTCCAGCAGGCATGCTTGAGCGTGTTTGATAGGAGTGAATGGAGACAAATGGTTTTTAATACTTGACGTGCTGTTGGAGTGTGAGCAAAGTAACATTTATGAAGGGATTCAGGGAAACCGGCAGGCCGGACTTGAGTCCTGGAGATGGGAAGTACAGTGCCTGCACTCTGAAGGAGGGGTGTTAATGTTGCAGTTTAAAAACTGTAGTGTAAAGCACCCTTCTGGCAAGACAGTGATGGAGTGAATGATGGTGAAAGTTTTTCTTTTTCGGGCCACCCTGCCTTGGTGGGAATCGGCCGGTGTGATAATAAAAAAAAAAAAACCTGGAGAGGGTTTCGGGGTCAACGCCTCCGCAGCCCAGTCAGTGACCAGGCTTCATGGTGGATCAGGGCCTGATCAACCAGGTTGTTACTGTTGGCCACACACAACTCGACATACGAACCACAGCCTGGCTGGTCAGGTACTGACTTTAGGTGCCTGTCCAGTGGCCTTCAATGTCTAGAGATAGTCAGTGAGTCTGAGATTTTATTTGCACTTTTTTTTTTTAATGGCCAAGGGTATTTTTTTGGGGTTGTAAATTTATAAGAACATAAGAACATAAGAAAGAAGGAGCACTGCAACAGGCCTACTGACCCATGCGGAGCAGGTCCATGTCCCCCCCGACGGATTAGACCAATGACCCCCCCCCCAGATTAGCCCAATGACCCACCTAGTCTGGTCATCTCCACTCAAGAATGGAGCACTGCATCAGACCCAGCAGCACAAGCTAGTCAGGTCCAACTCACACCCACCCACACCCACTCATGTGTTTATCTAACCTATTTTTAAAAGTACACAACGTTTTAGCCTGAATAACTGTACTTGGGAGTTTGTTCCACTCATCCACAACTCTATTACCAAACCAGTGCTTTTCTATATCCTTTCTGAATCTGAATTTTTCCAACTTGAAACCATTGTTGCGAGTCCTGTCTTGGCTGTATATATTTTAATCTAAGTTTTTTTTAGCCTTAAAATTATCTGAATTTCTTTTGTTGAATGTTATATGTACAGTACCATATTTTACGGCAAACAAGACGCTCCAGTGTTAATTAAGAGTGCCCCAATTCTGATTGGCTAAATTTTGGAAAAAAAAAAAGATAAATGGTACTTTGGCCTCCAAGATGCTGGGTAAATTTTTGAGACTTGTTTTGGGAAAAAATAGTATCTTCAATGCTGTAAAATATGGTATTTATTCTGTTTTTACTGGCATGTAAAATGATGTTTTTTAAAGCTATAAAAAATTATTGTTTAAAAATCTCTGTAAATCTGAAGTCAGCTCTGAGTAACCCTCACAGGTTTAGCACTTTTCATGATTATTATTACTATTCCATTGCCTTACACCATTCATGGTAATGAGATAAGACAATCTGCATTGAAAAAATGTGAGTTAAGGAAAACAACAGGTTTATAATAACATTAATTATTAAATTCATGGGGTGGAGCTAAGCCCAAAGGGGTCATACAACAACTGGGAAATGGAAGGCATTCAGGCTCGATTTAAGGAAATGGAGAACAGGAACAATTCCTTGGATCAGGAACCCCTCACCAGCATCAAGGATAATTCCCTCCAGGGAAGCTCCTTGATGCTGGTGAGGAATTGAACCTGTGCTCCAATTCCTTAAATTGAGCCTAAATTTATACCTTCTATTTCTCCAGGCACTTAATGACCCCTTCGGGTTTAGTGCATGAATGTAATAAATATCATAAATCTGTTATTTCTCACAACACGTTTTTCCAAGGCAGACTGTCGTATCTCATTAGCATGAATGGTGTTGGGCAATGGTGACATTTACTAATGCCATGCAGACACTAACATACAGAATTATAATGCAGATACTGCTGTATAGTCTAGCACCTGGAGACAGATATGGGTCTGAAACCAACATGTCTAATGATTCCTGGTCCAAGCCTAGCACTGAATGCACCGCACCAGTGCAGAATGATTAATGATGACTGTGCTAATCATGATAATGAAAAGTATGAAAGTGATGATGATAATGACAGTGTTAATCATGTTAATAATGATTTAGCTTTTGAACATAAATGCAGTCTGCTGATGGACAAAATGAACTTAAGAAAGAATTTATAATCCAAAAACCTTATTTAATTTTAAAGTTCTCAAAATATTCTCAGTACATATTTACATGAGAAAGCTACCAAGATACTATTTTGAAAATAGCAAAACATTTTCACGATACAAAGTTTATTGCTAAGGACTTTCAATGCCTTTAGAACAGTCTAGACCATGAGTAAATAAATATAATCATTTCGCTTTGAAAAAATTCCCAAAAGGAGCCTCATACTCAATTTAAAAAGTAGAGAATATATTTTTTTTATGGAGAATGCAATAGCCTATATAATGGCATAACATATAAGGAACTGTTTCATTTATACAAGAAAATTTTAATTATAAAAGTAATATAGACAATTACCAAAAGTGAAGGAAATAATATACAACCTCTATTCACTTAACGACTGAGTTCCGTTCCTAATATTGCGTCAGTAAATGAATTCATTGCTAGACAAGGGGCATACTATAATGGTAGTGGGTTTATGTCAACCATCTTTGATACTGCTTTAATGTCACCCTTGCACCATTTATAACTTTTTAATATATTTTTAAATTCTTATACAGTAGTGTACCATATACAGTGGACCCCCGGTTCGCGATGCTGTCGGTATCCGATAAATCCGGTAACCGATGCATTATATTGCAGAAAATTTGACTCGGTTCCCGTTACAAAACCCGGTATGCGATACGATTCGTACGAGACGTGTCCAGTGTTTATAAGCCAGCCAGTGTGCGCACATCTAAGGATACATTCGGTACATTCTATATTATCCATATTATCACTGTTTTTGGTACTTTTTTCTGCAAAATAAGTCACCATGGGCCTCAAGAAAGCTTCTAGTGCCAACCCATCGAGACCAAGGGTGCTAATGACTATTAAAATTAAGGAAATGTGTGCAAAGTGGCTTGAAGTGCAAACCTTTTTTGATGAAAATCACCCTAACACAGCTATTGCAAGCCATGCTGGTGATTATTACAATGACAATGTTGTGGCCCATTTTAGACATATCATAAAGGAACGGGAGGTACAGAGCTCTATGGACAGATTTGTTGTGTGACAGAGGTCCAGTGGCTCTCAAGCTGGTCCTAGTGGCATTACAAGAAGAAGGGAAGTAATCCCAGAAAAGGACTTGGTACCTCAAGCCCTAATGGAGGGGGATTCCCCTTCTAAACATTAAAAACTTCGACACTCTTCCCTCCTCCCATCCAATCAATCATCACCAGATCTTCATTAAAGGTAAGTGTCAATTATTCTATTGTGTTTATTCTATTGTTATTGTAATTATTTTATTGCATTAAACTTAATATTTCATGTGGTAAAAGTTTTTTTTCATACTTTTGGGTGTCTTGCACAGATTAATTTGATTTCCATTATTTCTTATGGGGAAAATTGATTCGCTTTCCGATAATTTTGGTTTACGATGAGCTCTCAGGAACGGATTAATATCATGAACCGGGGGTCCACTGTAATGTAATAAACAGAATAGAGGAAATCAGCTCTAATATACATTATTTAGGTATGCATATTGGTTAGCGAGCCTGTCGCAAGTCCAAGTCATGGGTAAACAAGTATGTCGCTAAGTGAGGAGAGGCTGTATTTGATGTCTGCCCTATCAGGGGCTTTCTTGGCCAATATAAAAATGCCTACGACTTCATAAAACTTTATTTCAAAAATGCAAATTTTGTACTTTATGTACTACAGTACTGTACATACAATAGCTGTCATAAGTACTGTACATCTTTAGCAGACTATTTACCTGACAGATTCGAGAAGTGCAAGGATAATTGTTGTATGGAAGATGGTGACCCTTGCCATACTGCTAAAGACAAAAAACTGGCTACATTATTGTGAGTTTTCTATACTTTTATGACTGGCATGTACACTCACTGGACTTAAACATGTTAGGGAACATTTGAATCCATATTATGTGTAACCTTCCTGGCATGAACGTGTCCTCTAACCCCAAAATCTCGAGTGCCATGAAGCAGATGTGGGAGGATACTGCCTTTTCTACCCTCCATAAGTTAGCTTCATCAAGGCCTAGGAGACTTAAGGAGTGCATCAAGAGGAAAGATAAACCTATAAAATATTAGTTTAGGTGAGGAACATATACATATTGCAGTATTATATACTTTAAATAATAGATTATGTACAATCTTGTTTCTTTGTGATCTTTCTTACCACACTGGCCATCTTCCACCAAAATAAGGTGATCTGTTTATGAGTATGCATACTTATGATGCCTACTGTATATGTAGTACAATAAACATTTAAGACTTTTTAATAAATCATAAATCTGGTTATAATGACGTTTTGTTTCACACTCTTTAGCCAAATTAAGCAAAGATATAAACCAACTGCAAACTCCTTGCCAAGAATTTTGGAAGACAATTAAAAAAAATCACAACTTATAACAATCTTATTATGAAATAAGACAAACTATAATTCACCATTATTACTATTAAGTACATTTTCCTAACATGAAACTAAAAAAAAAATTTATAATCTCCCTCAGTTTACAAGTGACTATGATTGCACCCAAACAGATTGGATCTATAAATTTACCATATTTTCTATTCTTCTCTTGTTTTGCTTCCTTCCAGCTTTTCATTAATTTCATTTCTTAATTCATGCCACTTTTTCATAACTGGTTGGGTATTTGCCCAGATATATTTTGGTCCATAACAGGCATAGATAAGTCCAAAGAGAGCACCTCCTAGGTGAGCAGCATGGTCAAATATACGCCACCCGAGTGCCATTCCCACAGCATCTAAGCACATTACTGCTTTAAGAGCAGTTTCTGCAGAAAAGTTAAGACCAGGAATAAAGACTATTCCAAGTTGAGCATTTGGATGCTGAGTACAAAAGTAGCCAAGTATAGCCATAATGGCTCCAGAGGCACCTAAGGATGGTCCTGGACATCGCATAGCCACTTTAAATGCATGACTAGCTAGTGATGATATTACCCCACCACTCAGGTACATGGCAACAAATTGCTCTCGGCCTAATGATCCACAAACACCAGAACTGAAACTATGTAATACATACATATTCATAGCAAAATGGAAAAATGAAAAATGGCTAAAAGTTGAGAGAGACATTGGCCAACAAACAGCACGGGCTGCTGGGTTGGAGCAGAAATAACGCAACATAGTTCGTTGAAAAGAAGGTTTGTTCCAACATGCAAACACAACAGCGTTGAGGAAACATATAGGCCAGAACGTCTTCTGTCCTTCACTAAGCCCATTCCACCAAACATTTATTGCTTTACGAAATTCACCCTCTTTATTTTGCCAGCCTTCTAAATTATCCCACTGCTTATTTGCCCAGTTCGTCCACGAATTTTGTTTTAGCCGGGATCGTACTGTTTCATATTTCCATACTGCTGCAGCAGCAAAGGTAGTGCTACAAAAGCCACCAGCAAATAAAAAGCATTTTGCTAAACCACGGCCCATATTGTTCTCATTAGGAGCCTCAACAAAGCCTTTTGGTGCCAGATTCATTCCACCTTCTCTGTTTCTTCCACGTGGCTGCCGAAGCCCACGAGTAATGACAGTAACTGGAGATATATTTCCTTTCCCAGAGCATCTGAGGAGATGTTGGTGTAATGGTAACTGCATCTGCTGTCGCATGCAGATCCGTGAAAGCACTGTCATGGTAGCCTTGGCACTGAAAATGAAAGAGAAAGTTGATGAAATTACAGTATAATAATATTACAGGTATGCAGAGACAAGTGCCAGAAAACCTAATCAACTTTTGTTTGTACAGTACATATAAAATCATACCAACAAAATTAAACATACTACATAGCATGAATAGAGGGGGGGAAAAAAGGGTGATGGTGCCTTGAGGCATCTGTGGAGACAAAGAATTTTATTCATGCAGAAAAAGAGAGGAATGAACCAGAAAATAGTGATCCCAACGCTGTTACTGTATGTGGATGTGAAGTATGGCCTTCAAACAATGAAGTGAGAAGAGGCTGGAGACAGTAAAGTGTCATGTTTGAGGGCAATGTACAATGTGAATACTACAAGTACAATAAAGAATTCAGAGCATGGAGAGCAAAGACAGTGTGGAGTTACCAAAGGTATGATTCAGAGAGTGGAGGAGTTGTTGGGTGGTTTGAGCATTTAAGAGAAGCTGGAGCAAAACAATTTGATTATGAGGTAGTAGGAAGGGTGGTGGAAGGAAGGAGGGTTAGAAGTCATCCTAAGAAGGAATGGAGAGAGAGGATAAAGGAAGTTTTGAGTGTGAAGGGGGTTTTGAGTGCTTGTGTGAGCATGTTAGAGCGAAGAAAGTGGTTTTTATGACTGACAAGCTGCAGGAGCATGAGCAAGATAACATTTATGAAGGGATCCAGAGAAAAGGGTTAGTTGGACTCGAGTCATAAAGATGGAAAGTACAACTCTTGCACTCTAGAGGAGGAGGATGTTATGGTTTGCAGGGTCACCTGAACTGTGGTGTCAGCACACTTCTGACAAGACAGCAAATGAATCAATGATAGTTAATGTGCTCCCCTTTTTATGGATGATCCAACCTCAGTGGGATATAACAAGTGTATTAAAAAATTGGCGAGAAATACTTTCTGTTAAGTTATATTTAACTTCAGGCTGGCTAGCAATATGATTTATTTAACAATGATATTATCTATAGAGAAAGTTGAAACTATAGCAACTCCTATAGTTAATGATAGGTAATCACAAGTAATTAATCACTGTACCATAAATCAACATCTTCAGCAGTGATGTTAACAAGCTATATAATAGGCATAAATTTTAAAGTACATGTACTGTGCCATATTTGGAATAGACTAATCTTTTCTGGTGTTCTTATCTTGACAGTGTCTTTTTTTGTTGTGCAGGTCAAAGAGAGAAAATATAATAGCTTTACATTTCAAGGTTAAGCCTACAATGTTCTTCAGGCACTTTCAAAGTGTGCATGATACCTCTTAGGAAGCTAAAGTATGGAGGCCTTAAAAGCACATTTTCTCTCACAAGGGAGTCACATCTTAGAAAGCCACAAAGAGAAATGTCATCTATAGTAAAGACTATTATCCAACATGTTTTTTCTCAACAATGTTCAGCTTGTTAAGTAATAGGACACAAATGCAACTAATGCGACATTTTACTGTGGCAACGTTTCACTCTCCAGAAACTTTGTCAAGCCACTGACAAAGCTGGAGAGTAAAACGTTGCCACAATAAAATGTGACATTAGTTGTACTTGTGTTCTTTTACCTAACGTATTATCGGTAATACTACCAACATTATTACAATGTTCAGCCTGTATGAGCTATAAGCTCATTTGATCATTATGAGTGGGGACAAGTGGTTTGACATGCTACTGGAGTGTGAGCAAGGCAACATTTATGAAGAGATTCAGGAAAAATGGTTAGCAAGGACATGAAAATGTTGTACTAATCAACACCACTCAACAAATTTGAATTTTGTATGATACTCTATTGTATATATGTATTTTTCAATTATATTTTTGTACATAGTACAATTTGAACTTTATAAAGTATAAACAAGCCTAAATTTCTAATAATTTTTATATTACTGTTACTCTGTTTGTATGGCTCATGGTCCTATAATGTTAAAATAGTAATGTAAAGAAAATTACTGGAGGAATTTAGTTTTAGTCTTGCCATAACACTGTCTCTACAATATCAACCCAAAAAAGAGGAGATATGTCCAGTTCCTTGGATCAAGAACCCCTCAATGGCAACTGCCAGTGAAGGCAGTTGTAATGTTTTAAGTCTACTGTTTGCTTTAGACATGACCTAAATGCTGTAAGTCATTAAATTTAAAAATTTGCCAATTATATAAAAGCAATTAAACTTCTTTTGCAAATAAAAATTGTGCATATTATTAGTACTGCACTGTACTTTTACCTGACGAAATTAAACAGACTTTGAAGAGGTAGAAGATTTTGGCCCAGTAATACAGGCCAGTTGCTGACCTAATGTGTGAACTTCCTCCGTAACACACTTGACTGAAATTGACAATAGCTAGGTGAGAGCAAGTAAAGTTTTCTTAGGTATTACATCATCCAAAAGTTATAGCAGCATATATCCCCCCACCCTGCTCAAATGCTTTGGGGAACCAATTTACTTGAAGTGTACTAAAAGTCAAAATAAAGCATTATAATAATTATAAATTAAGAATCATCCATGAAAACACTTTACTTCTGCTTAAATATAACCAAAACAGACTTGACAGTTAAGTAACTTGATTGCTAGTTCACTCATCTCACATACTGAGGTCCAGGGGTTGATCCCTGGTATGGGTGGAAACATTAGAATGTGTTTCCTTAAGGCACCTGCTGTCCCTGTTCGCCTATCAGTAAAATAGGTACTTGGGTGTTAGTCGACTGGTGTGGGTCGCATCCTGGGACAAAACTGACCTAATTTGCCTGAAATGCTCTGCATAACCAGGGGCTTTCTATATAGTAGTATGTCACTGATGTCTGCTATGACTGTATACCTTGTACATGTACAGTGGACCCCCGCTTTACGATCAGCTCCCAATGCGACCAATTATGTAAGTGTATTTATGTAAGTGCATTTGTATGTGTATGTTTGGGGGTCTGAAATGGACTAATCTAATTCATAATATTCCTTATGGGAACAAATTCGTTCAGTACTGGCACCTGAACATACTTCTGGAATGAAATAATATCATAAACCGGGGGCCCACTGTACTTCTAGAAATAAAGATTATTATTATTTTTATTATTAAACATTCAGATTTAAGGAAAAATGCAATTATTTTGCTCATGTCTCCTGAAATAAATATAATGTACAGGAAATATTATTATTGAGGTCTACAGACAGGGAAACATGGTGATGGAAATCTGTTGGGAAGAGGGGGCTAGGGGACTTGTCTGGAAGTAGCAGCATTATAAGATAAGACAAGAGTTTGTTTAGATTCTTAATCTGGAGGGTTAGCCACCCAGGATAACCCAATAAAGCCAGTGTGTCATTGGGGACTGTCTGTCTAATTTAAGAATATAAGGAAAAAGCACTGCAGTAGCCCTACTGGCCCATGCTAGGCATGTCCAACTCGCACCCACTCATGTACTTGTCTAACCTATTTTTAAAGCTATTCAAGAAAGGTTTTTGCTTCAACGACACTACTCGGGAATTTGTTCCACTCATCTGCGACTCTCACCAAACCAGCACTTTCCTATATACATACTTTCTAAATCTAAATTTTCCCAACTTAAACCCAATGTTGCGCATCCTGTCTTGGTTAGATATGATTAACGTGTTATTTACAACCCCTTATTGATTCTTGTTTTCCATTTATACACCTCAGTCACAGACCCCCAAATTATTCTCCTCTCTAGAGTGCTAATTCAGGGCCCTCAGTCTATCCTCATTGGAAAATTTCCTGATATATGGGATTAACTCTGTCCAAGTTCTCTATACATTTTCTAGCACATTAATGTCCACTCTATAATACAGTGACCAGAACTGTGCAGCATGCTGTAAATTGTGATCCTTTAATCTTGTTCCCCAGGATGCGACACACACCAGTTGATTAACACCCAGGTACCTACTTATTGCTAGGTGACCAGAGGCATCAGGTGTAAGGTAACATTCCCATCATTTGCACCCATCCTGGGGATCGAAACATTGTATTATTTTTATTTGAGGGGCTTCCTTTGGCAGCACCCCAGACCACAAAGGTTGTCTGTATGATAAGAATTACAATCATGGCTCAGTTAACGTAAGGACTTTATCTCCATATTAGTCAATAATATAAATTACAAGTGTAGCAAGTCAAAAGAAAAAGTCATTATGTTGGTGTACAATATGAACATTTATAATAAGTTTAAGGTGTCCCGTGGCCTGGTAGGCAACACTCTCGCCTCACACAGTGTCCGTGGTTCGATCCCCAGCATGGGCAGAAACACTGGGAGTGTTTCTTTACACCTGTTGTCCCGTTCACCTAGCAAGCAAAAAGGTATCTGGGTGTTAGTCGACTGGTGTGGGTCGCATCCTGGGGGACAAGATTTAAGGACCCTAATAGAAATAAGACACAGTCCCTCAATGACACTTATTTTCTTAGGTCATTTTGTGCGACTAACCCTCCAGGGTTAAAAATCCGAACAAAATCTTATTTCTCAATCTGAACTAAGAACCCGGGTGGAAATAAGTCACTCATATGGGTTATCCTAGGTAGTTTATACTATTATTATTACAATCATAACTAAGCACTAAACCCACAAGGGTCATGCTACGTACACTATATATGATGACTGTACAATATGTACTTGTACTTAAATAAACTTAGGGTAGTGTAATAGCAATGCTCAATTGTCTTGTATTCATTGTAACTCATCTAATGATCATACATATTATTATTACCTTATTAATCTTAAGTTTGCCTGAAATACTCTACATATAAAGGGGATTTCCGCATGTACACCCAACTATTATATTCATATGTACAAATATGATTATTATTATAAATTACACATTTATAATAAGTTTAAAGCACTATATTATTAATACGACAATCAGAAGTAAGCGCTAAACCCAGAAGGGTGCTCAAGTCCTGCTGAGAGTAGTATAACAGTGAGCTGACCAGTGTTGTCACACTCTCTCACTAACAAGTAAACAAATATATCTTATCTACATAATTCTTACATTATTACCAAATATTAATTTCATAAATTATGAATTTTTATTATTAGTATAATCAAGAGGGAGCGGTAAACCCGTAGGATTATGCAGCGCCTGCGGGGGGAATGTGGAAGGTATTTAGGCTTAATTCAAGGAACCGGAGCACAGATCAAATTCCCTAGATCAAGAGCCCCTCACCAACATCAAGGAACCTTCCTTGATGGGAATATATTATGAAAAATAACGAAAGATAATATCGAAACCAGTTCTAGGATTTTACAGATTTTTTCAACATATGTAAGTTTATTCAGGTATACACATATACACTTACATAGATTTATCATACATAGCAGCATATGTGTAGATAACCTGGGATAACCCGAAAAAGTCAAAGTGACTTATTTCCATTAGGTGTACTCACCTAATTGTGGATGCTGGGGTCGATTCACAGCTTCTAGCTCTGCTTCTTCACTGTTTTAATTCAAATTCAAAGTTTATTCTCTATAAGGATTACACTCAAGGAAGGTTCCTTGATGTTGGTGAGGGGCTCTTGATTTAGGGAATTGGATCTGTGCTCCAGTTCCCCGAATTAAGCCTGAATGCCTTCCACATCCCCCCCCCAGGCGCTGTATAATCCTCCGGGTTTAGCGCTTCCCCCTTGATTATAATAATAATAATATAAGGATTACAATGCTGAGTTTACAGAATTTGGTTATTGTGTGGTTTACATGTAGTAAAATAATAATTACAGAGTGTACCACTAGAACACCTAGCATGGCTAGGCATTTCGGGCAGACTTAAATTAAATCTTAAGTTTAAAATATTACAAAATTATGTGGTAAGTTGGTATTATGGCTAAGTAACTAAATACTAGTTGTGAGTTTAGCAATGTGAATGCTTTTGTTTTGGCACAGTACATAGTTTCAGTAATGGAGTAAAACAGGCCAACTTATGACTAGTTAAGATTCATTATTTTGAGATTGAGATTGATATTTCTGTTTATGGTCAAATGGGTGAGTGAGTGTAAGTGTGAACCACCAGGTGGTATTCGTATTATTAGTTGACAGGGTGTATCAGGGAGATAAGATGTTTTCTGATGGTAGTTTTGAAGGTGATGAATGTGTCTGCAGTTCTAGAGTTCTCAGGTAGGGTGTTCCAGATTTTAGGGCCTTTGACATACATTGAATTTTTGTAAAGGTTTAGTCGGACACGGGGAATGTCGTAGAGATGTTTGTGTTTGGTGTTATGCCTGTGAGTTCTGTCACAACTATCAAGAAAGCGTTTTAGGTCAAGGTTAATATTGGAATTTAAGGTCCTGTAGATGTAGATTGCACAGTAGTAAGTGTGGATGTACTGAACAGGGAGTAAGTTTAGATCTATGAAGAGTGGGGGGGGGGGGGTGTTGCCAGGGATGGGATTTAGTGACTATTCTTACTGCGGTTTTTTGTTGGGTTATTATTGGCTTTAGGTGTGTTGCTGCAGTTGAACCCCAAGCACAGATAGCATAGGTGAGGTATGGATATATAAGTGAATGGTATAGTGTGAGAAGGGCAGAAGGGCCTATCCGATGTTATCCTGACGCCAAATGACTTCGAACAGGCGATAAATGACATGCCCATGCACTCTGCCCCAGGGCCAGACTCATGGAACTCCGTGTTCATCAAGAACTGCAAGAAGCCCCTAGCACGAGCCTTTTCCATCCTATGGAGAGGGAGCATGGACACGGGGGTCGTCCCACAGTTACTAAAAACAACAGACATAGCCCCACTCCACAAAGGGGGCAGTAAACCAACAGCAAAGAACTACAGACCGATAGCACTAACATCCCATATCATAAAAATCTTTGAAAGGGTCCTAAGAAGCAGATCACCACCCATCTAGAAACCCATCAGTTACACAACCCAGGGCAACATGGGTTTAGAACAGGTCGCTCCTGTCTGTCTCAACTATTGGATCACTACGACAAGGTCCTAAATGCACTAGAAGACAAAAAGAATGCAGATGTAATATATACAGACTTCGCAAAAGCCTTCGACAAGTGTGACCATGGCGTAATAGCGCACAAAATGCGTGCTAAAGGAATAACAGGAAAAGTCGGTCGATGGATCTATAATTTCCTCACTAACAGAACACAGAGAGTAGTCGTCAACAGAGTAAAGTTCGAGGCAGCTACGGTGAAAAGTTCTGTTCCACAAGGCACAGTACTCGCTCCCATCTTGTTCCTCATCCTCATATCCGAATAGACAAGGATGTCAGCCACAGCACCGTGTCTTCCTTTGCAGATGACACCCGAATCTGCATGACAGTGTCTTCCATTGCAGACACTGCAAGGCTCCAGGCGGACATCAACCAAATCTTTCAGTGGGCTGCAGAAAACAATATGAAGTTCAACGATGAGAAATTTTAATTACTCAGATATGGTAAACACTAGGAAATTAAATCTTCATCAGAGTACAAAACAAATTCTGGCCACAAAATAGAGCGAAACACCAACGTCAAAGACCTGGGAGTGATCATGTCGGAGGATCTCACCTTCAAGGACCATAACATTGTATCAATCGCATCTGCTAGAAAAATGACAGGATGGATAATGAGAACCTTCAAAACTAGGGAGGCCAAGCCCATGATGACACTCTTCAGGTCACTTGTTCAATCTAGGCTGAAATATTGCTGCACACTAACAGCACCTTTCAAGGCAGGCGAAATTGCTGACCTAGAAAATGTACAGAGAACCTTCACGGCGTGCATAACGGAGATAAAACACCTCAATTACTGGGAGCGCTTGAGGTTCCTAAACCTGTATTCCCTGGAACGCAGGAGGGAGAGATACATGATTATATACACCTGGAAAATCCTAGAGGGACTAGTACCGAACTTGCACACGAAAATCACTCACTACGAAAGCAAAAGACTTGGCAGACGATGCAACATCCCCCCAATGAAAAGCAGGGGTGTCAATAGCACGTTAAGAGACCATACAATAAGTGTCAGGGGCCCGAGACTGTTCAACTGCCTCCCAGCATACATAAGGGGGATTACCAACAGACCCCTGGCAGTCTTCAAGCTGGCACTGGAAAAGCACCTAAAGTCGGTTCCTGACCAGCCGGGCTGTGGCTCGTACGTTGGTTTGCGTGCAGCCAGCAGCAACAGCCTGGTTGATCAGGCTCTGATCCACCAGGAGGCCTGGTCACAGACCGGGCCGCGGGGGCGTTGACCCCCGGAACTCTCTCCAGGTAAACACATGTTTCCTTCATGTCAGTTATTCCCTGATCCATTGTTGTGCTTTCCTTGGTATTCCAGCCTGGTCCTTTAGCTTTTGTACAAGTCTCTTGTGAGATGCTGTGTCTAAAGCCTTCTTACAGCAAAAGAAAATTCAGTCTACCCATCTACTAGGTGCTCCCACCCTCGCCAGTACCACAATGTCAGCCATTAGGTGCTCCCACCCTCGCCAGTACCACAGTGTCAGCCACTAGGTGCTCCCACCCTCGCCAGTACCACAATGTCAGCCATAAGGTGCTCCTACCCTCGCCAGTACCACAGTGTCAGCCACTAGGTGCTCCCACCCTCGCCAGTACCAGTGTCAGCTACTAGGTGCTCCCACCCTCGCCAGTACCAGTGTCAGCCACTAGGTGCTACCACCCTCGCCAGTATCACAGTGTCAGCCACTAGATACTACCACCCTCGCCAGTACCAGTGTCAGCCACTAGGTGCTCCCACCCTAGCCAGTACTAGTGTCAGTCACTAGGTGCTACCACCCTCGCCAGTATCACAGTGTCAGTCACTAGGTGCTACCACCCTCGCCAGTATCACAGTGTCAGCCACTAGGTGCTACCACCCTCGCCAGTACCAGTGTCAGTCACTAGGTGCTACCACCCTCGCCAGTATCACAGTGTCAGTCACTAGGTGCTACTACCCTCGCCAGTATCACAGTGTCAGCCACTAGGTGCTACCACCCTCGCCAGTACCAGTGTCAGCCACTAGGTGCTACCACCCTCGCCAGTATCATAGTGTCAGCCACTAGGTGCTACCACCTTCGCCAGTACTAGTGTCAGTCACTAGGTGCTACCACCCTCGCCAGTACCCGTGTCAGCCACTAGGTGCTACCACCCTCGCCAGTATCACAGTGTCAGCCACTAGGTACTACCACCCTCGCCAGTGCCAGTGTCAGCCACTAGGTGCTACCACCCTCGCCAGTACCACAGTGTCAGTCACTAGGTGCTACCACCCTCGCCAGTACCACTGTCAGTCACTAGGTGCTACCACCCTCGCCAGTACTAGTGTCAGCCACTAGGTGCTACCACCCTCGCCAGTATCACAGTGTCAGTCACTAGGTGCTACCACCCTCGCCAGTACCAGTGTCAGTTACTAGGTGCAACCACCTCGCCAGTATCACAGTGTCAGCCACTAGGTGCTGCCACCCTCGCCAGTACCTGTGTCAGTCACTAGGTGCTACCACCCTCGCCAGTATCACAGTGTCAGCCACTAGGTGCTACCACCCTCACCAGTACCAGTGTCAGTCACTAGGTGCTACCACCCTCGCCAGTATCATCGTGTCAGCCACTAGGTGCTACCACCCTCGCCAGTATCACAGTGTCAGCCACTAGGTGCTACCACCCTCGCCAGTACCAGTGTCAGTCACTAGGTGCTACCACCCTCGCCAGTACCAGTGTCAGTCACTAGGTGCTACCACCCTCGCCAGTATCACAGTATCAGCCACTAGGTGCTACCACCCTCGCCAGTATCACAGTGTCAGTCACTAGGTGCTACCTCCCTCGCCAGTACCAGTGTCAGCCACTAGGTGCTACCACCCTCGCCAGTATCACAGTATCAGTCACTAGGTGCTACCACCCTCGCCAGTATCACAGTGTCAGCCACTAGGTGCTACCACCCTCGCCAGTATCACAGTGTCAGCCACTAGGTACTACCACCCTCGCCAGTACCAGTGTCAGCCACTAGGTGCTCCAACCCTAGCCAGTACTAGTGTCAGTCACTAGGTGCTACCACCCTCGCCAGTATCACAGTGTCAGTCACTAGGTGCTACCACTCTCGCCAGTATCACAGTGTCAGCCACTAGGTGCTACCACCCTCGCCAGTACCACAGTGTCAGCCACTAGGTGCTACCACCCTCGCCAGTGCCAGTGTCAGCCACTAGGTGCTACCACCCTCGCCAGTACCAGTGTCAGCCACTAGATGCTACCACCCTCGCCAGTACCAGTGTCAGCCACTAGGTGCTACCACCCTCGCCAGTATCAGTGTCAGCCACTAGGTGCTACCACCCTCGCCAGTATCACAGTGTCAGCCACTAGGTGCTACCACCCTCGCCAGTATCACAGTGTCAGCCACTAGGTGCTACCACCCTCGCCAGTATCACAGTGTCAGCCACTAGGTGCTACCACCCTCGCCAGCATCACAGTGTCAGCCACTAGGTGCTACCACCCTCGCCAGTACCAGTGTCAGCCACTAGATGCTACCACCCTCGCCAGTACCAGTGTCAGCCGCTAGGTGCTCCCACCCTAGCCAGTACTAGTGTCAGTCACTAGGTGCTACCACCCTCGCCAGTATCACAGTGTCAGTCACTAGGTGCTACCACTCTCGCCAGTATCACAGTGTCAGCCACTAGGTGCTACCACCCTCGCCAGTACCACAGTGTCAGCCACTAGGTGCTACCACCCTCGCCAGTGCCAGTGTCAGCCACTAGGTGCTACCACCCTCGCCAGTACCAGTGTCAGCCACTAGATGCTACCACCCTCGCCAGTACCAGTGTCAGCCACTAGGTGCTACCACCCTCGCCAGTATCACAGTGTCAGCCACTAGGTGCTACCACCCTCGCCAGTATCACAGTGTCAGCCACTAGGTGCTACCACCCTCGCCAGTATCACAGTGTCAGCCACTAGGTGCTACCACCCTCGCCAGTATCACAGTGTCAGCCACTAGGTGCTACCACCCTCGCCAGTACCAGTGTCAGCCACTAGATGCTACCACCCTCGCCAGTACCAGTGTCAGCCACTAGATGCTACCACCCTCGCCAGTACCAGTGTCAGCCACTAGGTGCTACCACCCTCGCCAGTATCACAGTGTCAGCCACTAGGTGCTACCACCCTCGCCAGTATCACAGTGTCAGCCACTAGGTGCTACCACCCTCGCCAGTATCACAGTGTCAGCCACTAGGTGCTACCACCCTCGCCAGTATCACAGTGTCAGCCACTAGATGCTACCACCCTCGCCAGTACCAGTGTCAGCCACTAGGTGCTACCACCCTCGCCAGTACCAGTGTCAGCCACTAGGTGCTACCAACCTCGCCAGTATCACAGTGTCAGCCACTAGGTGCTACCACCCTCGCCAGTACCAGTGTCAGCCACTAGATGCTACCACCCTCGCCAGTACCAGTGTCAGCCACTAGGTGCTACCACCCTCGCCAGTACCAGTGTCAGCCACTAGGTGCTACCACCCTCGCCAGTATCACAGTGTCAGCCACTAGGTGCTACCACCCTCGCCAGTATCACAGTGTCAGTCACTAGGTGCTACCACCCTCGCCAGTATCACAGTGTCAGCCACTAGGTGCTACCACCCTCGCCAGTACCAGTGTCAGCCACTAGGTGCTACCACCTTCGCCAGTACCAGTGTCAGCCACTAGGTGCTACCACCCTCGCCAGTATCACAGTGTCAGCCACTAGGTGCTACCACCCTCGCCAGTATCACAGTGTCAGCCACTAGGTGCTACCACCCTCGCCAGTATCACAGTGTCAGCCACTAGGTGCTACCACCCTCGCCAGTATCACAGTGTCAGCCACTAGGTGCTACCACCCTCGCCAGTATCACAGTGTCAGCCACTAGGTGCTACCACCCTCGCCAGTATCACAGTGTCAGCCACTAGGTGCTACCACCCTCGCCAGTATCACAGTGTCAGTCACTAGGTGCTACCACCCTCGCCAGTATCACAGTGTCAGCCACTAGGTGCTACCACCCTCGCCAGTATCACAGTGTCAGCCACTAGATGCTACCACCCTCGCCAATACCAGTGTCAGCCACTAGGTGCTACCACCCTCGCCAGTACCAGTGTCAGCCACTAGGTGCTACCAACCTCGCCAGTATCACAGTGTCAGCCACTAGGTGCTACCACCCTCGCCAGTATCACAGTGTCAGCCACTAGGTGCTACCACCCTCGCCAGTATCACAGTGTCAGCCACTAGGTGCTACCACCCTCGCCAGTACCAGTGTCAGCCACTAGATGCTACCACCCTCGCCAGTACCAGTGTCAGCCACTAGGTGCTACCACCCTCGCCAGTACCAGTGTCAGCCACTAGGTGCTACCACCCTCGCCAGTATCACAGTGTCAGCCACTAGGTGCTACCACCCTCGCCAGTATCACAGTGTCAGTCACTAGGTGCTACCACCCTCGCCAGTATCACAGTGTCAGCCACTAGGTGCTACCACCCTCGCCAGTATCACAGTGTCAGCCACTAGATGCTACCACCCTCGCCAATACCAGTGTCAGCCACTAGGTGCTACCACCCTCGCCAGTACCAGTGTCAGCCACTAGGTGCTACCAACCTCGCCAGTATCACAGTGTCAGCCACTAGGTGCTACCACCCTCGCCAGTATCACAGTGTCAGCCACTAGGTGCTACCACCCTCGCCAGTATCACAGTGTCAGCCACTAGGTGCTACCACCCTCGCCAGTACCAGTGTCAGCCACTAGGTGCTACCACCCTCGCCAGTACCAGTGTCAGCCACTAGGTGCTACCACCCTCGCCAGTACCAGTGTCAGCCACTAGGTGCTACCACCCTCGCCAGTATCACAGTGTCAGCCACTAGGTGCTACCACCCTCGCCAGTATCACAGTGTCAGCCACTAGGTGCTACCACCCTCGCCAGTACCAGTGTCAGCCACTAGATGCTACCACCCTCGCCAGTACCAGTGTCAGCCACTAGGTGCTACCACCCTCGCCAGTACCAGTGTCAGCCACTAGGTGCTACCACCCTCGCCAGTATCACAGTGTCAGCCACTAGGTGCTACCACCCTCGCCAGTATCACAGTGTCAGCCACTAGGTGCTACCACCCTCGCCAGTATCACAGTGTCAGCCACTAGGTGCTACCACCCTCGCCAGTACCAGTGTCAGCCACTAGGTGCTACAGCCACTAGGTGCTACCACTCGCCAGTCTCACAGTGTCAGCCACTAGGTGCTACCACCCTCGCCAGTATCACAGTGTCAGCCACTAGGTGCTACCACCCTCGCCAGTATCACAGTGTCAGCCACTAGGTGCTACCACCCTCGCCAGTATCACAGTGTCAGCCACTAGGTGCTACCACCCTCGCCAGTATCACAGTGTCAGCCACTAGGTGCTACCACCCTCGCCAGTATCACAGTGTCAGCCACTAGGTGCTACCACCCTCGCCAGTATCACAGTGTCAGCCACTAGGTGCTACCACCCTCGCCAGTATCACAGTGTCAGCCACTAGGTGCTACCACCCTCGCCAGTATCACAGTGTCAGCCACTAGATGCTACCACCCTCGCCAGTACCAGTGTCAGCCACTAGGTGCTACCACCCTCGCCAGTATCACAGTGTCAGCCACTAGGTGCTACCACCCTCGCCAGTATCACAGTGTCAGCCACTAGGTGCTACCACCCTCGCCAGTATCACAGTGTCAGCCACTAGGTGCTACCACCCTCGCCAGTATCACAGTGTCAGCCACTAGGTGCTACCACCCTCGCCAGTACCAGTGTCAGCCACTAGATGCTACCACCCTCGCCAGTACCAGTGTCAGCCACTAGGTGCTACCACCCTCGCCAGTATCACAGTGTCAGCCACTAGGTGCTACCACCCTCGCCAGTATCACAGTGTCAGTCACTAGGTGCTACCACCCTCGCCAGTATCACAGTGTCAGCCACTAGGTGCTACCACCCTCGCCAGTACCAGTGTGAGCCACTAGGTGCTACCACCTTCGCCAGTACCAGTGTCAGCCACTAGGTGCTACCACCCTCGCCAGTATCACAGTGTCAGCCACTAGGTGCTACCACCCTCGCCAGTATCACAGTGTCAGCCACTAGGTGCTACCACCCTCGCCAGTATCACAGTGTCAGCCACTAGGTGCTACCACCCTCGCCAGTACCACAGTGTCAGCCACTAGGTGCTACCACCCTCGCCAGTGCCAGTGTCAGCCACTAGGTGCTACCACCCTCGCCAGTACCAGTGTCAGCCACTAGATGCTACCACCCTCGCCAGTACCAGTGTCAGCCACTAGGTGCTACCACCCTCGCCAGTATCACAGTGTCAGCCACTAGGTGCTACCACCCTCGCCAGTATCACAGTGTCAGCCACTAGGTGCTACCACCCTCGCCAGTATCACAGTGTCAGCCACTAGGTGCTACCACCCTCGCCAGTATCACAGTGTCAGCCACTAGGTGCTACCACCCTCGCCAGTATCACAGTGTCAGCCACTAGGTGCTACCACCCTCGCCAGTATCACAGTGTCAGCCACTAGGTGCTACCACCCTCGCCAGTATCACAGTGTCAGCCACTAGGTGCTACCACCCTCGCCAGTATCACAGTGTCAGCCACTAGGTGCTACCACCCTCGCCAGTACCAGTGTCAGCCACTAGGTGCTACCACCCTCGCCAGTATCACAGTGTCAGCCACTAGGTGCTACCACCCTCGCCAGTATCACAGTGTCAGCCACTAGGTGCTACCACCCTCGCCAGTATCACAGTGTCAGCCACTAGGTGCTACCACCCTCGCCAGTATCACAGTGTCAGCCACTAGGTGCTACCACCCTCGCCAGTATCACAGTGTCAGCCACTAGGTGCTACCACCCTCGCCAGTATCACAGTGTCAGCCACTAGGTGCTACCACCCTCGCCAGTACCAGTGTCAGCCACTAGGTGCTACCACCCTCGCCAGTATCACAGTGTCAGCCACTAGGTGCTACCACCCTCGCCAGTACCAGTGTCAGCCAGTGTCAGCCACTAGCCACTAGTGCTACCACCCTCGCCAGTACCAGTGTCAGCCACTAGGTGCTACCACCCTCGCCAGTATCACAGTGTCAGCCACTAGGTGCTACCACCCTCGCCAGTATCACAGTGTCAGCCACTAGGTGCTACCACCCTCGCCAGTACCAGTGTCAGCAGTGTCAGCCACTAGGTGCTACCACCCTCGCCAGTATCACAGTGTCAGCCACTAGGTGTCTAGGTGCTACCACCCTCGCCAGTACCAGTGTCAGCCACTAGGTGCTACCACCCTCGCCAGTACCAGTGTCAGCAGTGTCAGCCACTAGGTGCTACCACCCTCGCCAGTACCAGTGTCAGCCACTAGGTGCTACCACCCTCGCCAGTATCACAGTGTCAGCCACTAGGTGCTACCACCCTCGCCAGTACCAGTGTCAGCCACTAGGTGCTACCACCCTCGCCAGTATCACAGTGTCAGCCACGTCAGCTGGTCATGGCGGCTTCTCTGAGGGATAAACAGATCGGTAATATAACTTGTTTCAGTCCTCACATTAACATATTCGCTCAGAAACATTACTTAAGAGTTTAATATTATAACAGAGGCGGTGATATAGATAAATTAATACATGATATATACCCAGGAGGGAGATAACACTTCTTTTAACACTTCAGTATTTTCAAGAATATTTTTCCTTCGTATATCCAGCGGTGGAATTTTTATTAACATATTGTCATATAAGTTTTGTAATTAATGTGTAAAATTGTGATTTGGAGAGTGACATATTTAGGTTATAAATTTTTAATATTCATGTATTAATAGATTTTGCAAATTTGGAGTTGTCCATATGATGGTGTTTGCTGTATATATTACTGTTAAAATGTTTGATTTAATTGTTATCTTGATGTCTTGCAGTAATGTAACTTTTTTCTTAAGAGGGAGAAAGAAATAAAGAATTAATCATTAGTGAGTAATTTTGAAATTTAATTTGCATGTGTTATTAAATTAGTTCTTTATTTAAGAATTATGTTTAAATCTTAAGTAGTTTTTCAGTATTAGAATTAATTTGCCAGAAATGCATTGTATATTATTGGCATTCTTATGTGCTTAAAAATATTTTCTTACATATACACTGCATTATCTTATCCCACATAAAGAAATAAAAATTTATATTTTGTATTCTTGTATTTTATAAGCAAGCCACATACATCGGTATTTCTGTGTTATAATTTGCATTTTGTATTAAACTGTTGTATATCATTAATGTAAGTATTCAAGGTGGCATTGTATGATGGCTTAACCTAAGATATCCCTAAAACTTCTCAAAAATATTTTAAATGTAAATTGTTTACAGTGGCATTATTATTTTACAGTTCTTTTAAACATTATTTAAAGTAAACAAACCCATTAACACTGGTTTATGTTATCTTTAACCCTGACATATTAATGCCAGATTTTTTTTTTTTTTTAGATTTTGCCACCGAAGTGGCTAGTTTATTGTGCACCCCATATCCATCCTGGGGACGGTGGCACAACAGCATATGGATACACAAAAAGCCCAGGAACTAGGCCCCAAAAGGGTTACCAGGGGTACATATGGGTTTTTATTTATCTACATATCTACAGTTCACTTATCTGTTACAAGCAAATTTAGGAAATTTGCTTAGTATATCTGGTATCTTATTTTCATTAATAGATCTATAGATCTATAGGCTTCTAACCAGAGGCAAACTAAGAAGACTATAATACATGATTTGGATTATTAATCAAGAAGGTTAATTTCCCGGGATAAGCTAAAGAAAAGCACCGTGACTTGTGTTCATTAGGGTCCTTGGGTCCTTCTTCCTTAGACTACAACCCAGAAGTCAACTAACACCTGGGAATCTATTTACCGGGAATGAAGGCAACAAGTGTAGGACACTTGCCCGAAATACTCTTCATGTTAGTGGTTTTCTTTTGTGCCTAACAATATTTTATTACACATAAACTATGTTACCTGTATACTGCAGAAAAGAAATAAATTTATTATTATTATTATGTCACTAGCACGTTAAGAGACCATACAATAAGTGTCAGGGGCCCGAGACTGTTCAGCTGCCTCCCAGCATACATAAGGGGTATTACCAACAAACCCCTGGCAGTCTTCAAGCTGGCACTGGACAAGCACCTAAAGTCGGTTCCTGACCAGCCGGGCTGTGGCTCGTATGTTGGTTTGCGTGCAGCCAGCAGTAACAGCCTGATTGATCAGGCTCTGATCCACCAGGAGGCATGGTCACGGACTGGGCCGCAGGGGCGTTGACCCCCGGAACTCTCTCCAGGTAAACTCCAGGTATGTGTGTGTGCACTCTAAAGGAGGGGTGTTAATGTTGCAGTTTAAAAACTGTAGTGTAAAGCACCCTTCTGGCAAGACAGTGATGGAGTGAATGATGGTGAAAGTTTTTCTTTTTCAGGCCACCCTGCCTTGGTGGGAATTGGCCAGTGTGTTAATAATAATATTATGTTTTGCTTATCCAGGATTGAACCCAGATCTTTTTTATTTTGAGCTAAATGTTCTACTTCATAGCTGTTTAGTTAGTTTAATATATTTATTATGCACCCCCATACCCATCCTATGGGTGGTAGTTAAAATTACAGAGGTACATAATGGGTCCAGGGACTGGACCCCAAAGTTTTGCTACCTGCTAAGTACAATATACAAAATGTACAATGATAAAGTTATAAAGCAACACACTACTGGTGTACAGTAGACGTAAGATATGCATAGCTCATTGCTACGGGTATAGAATGTAGTGTTATCAGAGGTTAAGTTATCACTAAATGTCACTTTGTCTGAATGACTGTATTTATTTGATTGAAAATAAAAATATTGCTAATATATATTGTAGTTCTTCTGTACGTAGTTTATTTAAATAAAAAATTAAACTAATCGGTGATGCTCTAATTCCCAGTTAAATTTATACAGTACAGCCTTTTCTCACTTAGTGATGTACTCGTTTACCGACGACTCAGACTTATAACGGGCTCTCTGATCAGTATACATACCTCATTAATGCGTATTAGACCTGATTTCCTCTATTCTGTTTATTATAATACATATACAGTACACTACTGTATAAACATTTAAAAATACGTATACCAGATATGTTATAAGTGGTGCAAAGGTGACATTAAAACAATATCAAAGATTGTTGACACAAACGCACTACCATTATAGTATGCTCCTCACTTAGTGACAAATTCGTTTACTGATGTGGTCTTAGGAATGAAATTCCATCATTGAATGAGGAGAGGCTGTATTTAAACTGCATCCACAGAATAAGATGCAATCCTTCTTCATAGAACATACATACTGTACTTGAGATTCCTGAAGCAAGTAGTATTTTGGAATCATAGGAAAAGAAATTGGGTAATATTATAATTAATTGTGTTATATTTTTAAAGCATCACTGCGACGCATAGTAAATTTGAACACCGGTGTAGGAAACACCAATGTGGGAAGTGAAACAACATTCGCTGTGTTGATCTACGATAAACATGGGCAAGATATCATCTCTCCACTCCTCTCAGTCAAAGATCTACGTGAAATGGGCATCACACTGCACATGTAAGGAATTACTTAGCCACATCTTGCTGATATTCTTTGTTTTTTGTAAAGTAGTATATATGCATTAAAAGTAACTCCTTCTCCTGTATAAATTACTAAGCGTAAAAAGACGAAAAGCTTTTGTTTCTTCTTTTTCGGGTCGTCCTTCCTTGGTGAGGGAAGGCCGGTGTGTTAAAAAGGAATATAATATATAATGAGAATTCTTCAGCTGTATGTTATAGGTAAAAATTTATGAATATCACGTTTATGTTAAGATTTTCTTTGAATTTTTAACCCTGGAGGGTTAGCCACCCAGGATAACCCAAGAAAGGCAATGCATCATCAAGGAACTGTCTGTCTTATTTCCATTGGGGTCCTCAGTGTTGTCCCCAGGATGCGACACACCAGTTGACTAACACGAAGGTATCTACTTGCTAGGCGAACAGGACAACAGGTGTAAGGAAATGCATCGAAGTGTTTCCACCCCGCCGGGAATCAAACCTGGGCCCTCAGCGTGTGAAGCGAAACTTAGCCTTTTAGAATTTTGCTATGATGGTTTATGTTGATTTGTAGAGAAAAATAATTTTTTTTAGGTATAATACATTATACTGTATTGTATATTGTAACTAATACCGTTATGTACTAATTGTATTATTCAGGTTACTCCATAGTGAACGAGGTGAAGTTCCTGATGTACCTGCCATATACTTTTGTCAGCCAACAGAAGAAAATTTGATAAGAATAGGGCAGGATTTTAATGATGGCCTCTACTCTGCGTACTATCTCAATTTCATCTCTCCAATCAGTCGACAAAAAATGGAGGATCTAGCCTTAGCTGCATTACAAGCTGGATGCCAAGGAAGTATTAAGAAAGTATGTATGTACGTATATACGTACGTGTGTGTGCGTGCGTGTATGCGTGTGTGTGTGTGTGTGTGTACTCACCTAGTTGAGGTTGTACTCACCTAGTTGAGGTTGCGGGGGTCGAGTCCGAGCTCCTGGCCCCGCCTCTTCACTGATCGCTACTAGGTCACTCTCCCTGAGCCGTGAGCTTTATCATACCTCTGCTTAAAGCTATGTATGGATCCTGCCTCCACTACATCGCTTCTCAAACTATTCCACTTACTGACTACTCTGTGGCTGAAGAAATACTTCCTAACATCCCTGTGATTCATCTGTGTCTTCAGCTTCCAACTGTGTCCCCTTGTTACTGTGTCCAATCTCTGGAACATCCTGTCTTTGTCCACCTTGTCAATTCCTCTCAGTATTTTGTATGTCATTATCATGTCCCCCCTATCTCTCCTGTCCTCCAGTGTCGTCAGGTTGATTTCCCTTAACCTCTCCTCGTAGGACATACCTCTTAGCTCTGGGACTAGTCTTGTTGCAAACCTTTGCACTTTCTCTAGTTTCTTCACGTGCTTGGCTAGGTGTGGGTTCCAAACTGGTGCCGCATACTCCAATATGGGCCTAACGTACACGGTGTACAGGGTCCTGAATGATTCCTTATTAAGATGTCGGAATGCTGTTCTGAGGTTTGCTAGGCGCCCATATGCTGCAGCAGTTATTTGGTTGATGTGCGCTTCAGGAGATGTGCCTGGTGTTATACTCACCCCAAGATCTTTTTCCTTGATTGAGGTTTGTAGTCTCTGACCCCCTAGACTGTACTCCGTCTGCGGCCTTCTTTGCCCTTCCCCAATCTTCATGACTTTGCACTTGGTGGGATTGAACTCCAGGAGCCAATTGCTGGACCAGGTCTGCAGCCTGTCCAGATCCCTTTGTAGTTCTGCCTGGTCTTCGATCGAGTGAATTCTTCTCATCAACTTCACATCATCTGCAAACAGGGACACCTCAGAGTCTATTCCTTCCGTCATGTCGTTCACAAATACCAGAAACAGCACTGGTCCTAGGACTGACCCCTGCGGGACCCCGCTGGTCACAGGTGCCCACTCTGACACCTCGCCACGTACCATGACTCGCTGCTGTCTTCCTGACAAGTATTCCCTGATCCATTGTAGTGCCTTCCCTGTTATCCCTGCTTGGTCCTCCAGTTTTTGCACCAATCTCTTGTGTGGAACTGTGTCAAACGCCTTCTTGCAGTCCAAGAAAATGCAATCCACCCACCCCTCTCTCTCTTGTCTTACTGCTGTCACCATGTCATAGAACTCCAGTAGGTTTGTGACACAGGATTTCCCGTCCCTGAAACCATGTTGGCTGCTGTTGATGAGATCATTCCTTTCTAGGTGTTCCACCACTCTTCTCCTGATAATCTTCTCCATGATTTTGCATACTATACATGTCAGTGACACTGGTCTGTAGTTTAATGCTTCATGTCTGTCTCCTTTTTTAAAGATTGGGACTACATTTGCTGTCTTCCATGCCTCAGGCAATCTCCCTGTTTCGATAGATGTATTGAATATTGTTGTTAGGGGTACACATAGCGCCTCTGCTCCCTCTCTCAATACCCATGGGGAGATGTTATCTGGCCCCATTGCCTTTGAGGTATCTAGCTCACTCAGAAGCCTCTTCACTTCTTCCTCGGTTGTGTGCACTGTGTCCAGCACTTTGTGGTGTGCCCCACCTCTCCGTCTTTCTGGAGTCCCTTCTGTCTCCTCTGTGAACACTTCTTTGAATCTCTTGTCGAGTTCTTCACATACGTCACGGTCATTTCTTGTTGTCTCTCCTCCTTCCTTCCTTAGCCTGATTACCTGGTCCTTGACTGTTGTTTTCCTCCTGATGTGGCTGTACAACAGTTTCGGGTCAGATTTGGCTTTCGCTGCTATGTCATTTTCATATTGTCTTTGGGCCTGTGCATGTGCGCGCGCGTCTGCATGCGTGCGTGCACATATGTGCATGTACTCACCTAGTTGTGGTTGCAGGGGTTGAGTCACAGCTCCTGACCCTGTCTCTTCACTGGTTGCTACTAGGTAACTCTTCCTGCTCATGTGTGTGTATGTGTGTGTAATTAAATTATTTATTTAGTTATTAAATTACACCTTCCATTTAAACTTGCCTATGATAATAAGCAGGTTTAGATGACAAGAAATGTCAAAAATATTTTGACTTTGTACAGTAAAATAATTTTTCCAATTTGGAAATTAGATAGTGTGAGGGTCAAGGAATTGGTCTCTTATATCACTTCTGAATTAATATTTTTCTTTATATTGTCAAAAAATTTAAAAGATTGAAATATTAATTGCACCCGTAAAGCAAAACTTATTTTCATTGTATTGTATGACAAGTAAATTATTTCTCCCAATAGGTATACGACCAGTATGTGAATTTTATAAGCTTGGAGGATGATATGTTTACACTAAAGCATCAGAAATCTGATACACTGTCTTACTATGGTAAGTTAATAAGTAAAAAAGTACACACATGCAAGTATGCTTGTGTATTAATTTATATAGTGGCACCCATACTGTACATGTATGTGCATACAGTAGTGTGTATGATAGAATAATTATTGAAAGAATTAAGGGTAAGACAAAACAGGATTGCAGAGGAACGAGAAGGATCCAGGAAGGGTAGGGGATGTGTACACCAAGTGTTCATATTGAAGCACATAAGTGAACAGTATTTAGATAAAGGTGTGGAGCTTTTTGTTGCATGTATAGAATTAGAGTGTGTGATAAGATGTTATCAATATATGGAATAGGTAACAGGTTACTAAAAGCAGTAGAGATTTTATGCTAATAGACTCAGTTTAGGGTATGTAGAAATGGGGTGGGGGTATTATTTTTCCATTAAAGGTGGGGTCTTGGATAGGGATGCGTGATGTCACCATGGTTGTTCAGTGTATTTATAGATGAGGTTGCAAAAGAAGTTAATGGGAGTTGTAATAATTCCTTTTTTGCTGATAAGGTTATTTTTTTTAGGGAGATTTTGAAGAGAAGTTGCAAAGGTTGGTGGAGGAATTTAGGAGGTTGTGTAAAAGAAGGAAATTGAAAGTGAACATACGAAAGAGATTGGAGGGAGGGAGTATGCAGGAAATAAATGTTGGCAGATGGGCTTAGGAAGAAATGATCCACAGAATAAAGGAGGTAATCCATAGAATAAAGTGTGGTTAAAGATGGGAGGTGAGTTTGAGGCATCTCTGGAGGCAAAAAGTGGACTGTTACATGGGTGTGAAGCATGGATTTATGTCATGTTTGAGGACAATGTGTTGTGTGAACATTATGCAGAGAATTACGAGTGTGAATATTAAAAGAAGGTACAGGGTTACCAAAAATGTAATTCAGAGGGCTGAGGAGGGGTTGTTGAGGTGGTTTGGGCACTTAAAAAGATGTAGCAAAACAGGATGACTAGTAGAGTGTATGTATCAATAGTGGAGGGAAAGAGAGGTAGGGGTCATCTTGGAAAGGGTTGAAGGGATGGGGTAAAGATGGCTTTAAGTACTAGGGGATTGAACTTCCAACAATCTTGTGTAAGCTTGTTAAATCAGAATGTGTAGAGATGGGTTTTTTTTTTTTGTGACCTAACGTGCTGTTCGGTAACAAGAAAAGGTGAACAAGGTAATTATGAACAAATTCAGGGACACCAGTTAGCCAGATTTAAGTCCTGGAGGTGGGAAGTACAGTGCCTGTACTCTGAAGGAGGGGTGAGGATGTTGCAGTAATGTTGGTGCATTTCTGCAAGACAACACTTCTTTCTCTCTCTCTCTTTCTCCCTCCTTCCCTCCCTTTCTCTTTCTCCCTTTCTCTCTTTCTGTGCCTCAGTGGGAGATGACTGGTGTGTAAATATAATAAATGTAAAGATAATTCTTTCTTATTTATTTTAAAGGATGTTTAATTACATTGAATAATGAAGTTATAAATGTTACATTTCAGCTATAAATCGTGGTGATGTAAAGGATTCAGACATTGACCTCCTCATGGATTCAATTGTTGACAGCCTTTTTTCTGTTTTTGTCAACCTAGGTGAGAGCAAGGCATTTACTTGTATTACTGTTAATTATAGTAAAAATTAATTAGTAATTCTTTTAAATGTCACAAATTTTGTATCCTAAATATATTGATGTACTCTATATATTACTCTAAGACTATGCAAGATCATAATTTCAACAAATCAGAGTTTACTTATAAATTGGGTGTTACAGGTCAGGTTCCTATCATCCGTTGTCAGAGGGGCAATGCAGCAGAGAGTGTTGGGGAGCGACTAGACAAGAAACTTCGAGAGAACCTGCGTGATACTCGTAATTCTTTCTTCACTGGACTAAGCACAGATTCATTTGCTGCTGGTCAGCTAAGGCAAGATATGATAATGTATATTGTACATGCAATTTTTAGATTGCCTTGGTGAAAATTATACTGGTTACTATACTATATGCAATTTATGTGGGTTAGATTAAAATTATATCTTTCAGATGAGTAAGTAAATAGACTTGAGTTTTGATAATTCTTAAGATATCTGAGGAAATTTCTTTCTTTTATTTTTTATTTTACTTTATAGCTTCCAAAGACCTCTGTTAGTAATTGTTGACCGCAACGTCGACTTAGCCACTCCACTGCACCACACATGGACCTATCAAGCTCTTGCTCATGATGTGTTGAACTTGAGCCTCAACCGTGTAACTGTCACAGAACAAGATGCAGCTCACCCAACCAACAGGACGAAGACAAAAGAATATGATCTCAGTAATTTAGATAGCTTCTGGAGGGCTCATAAGGGTAATATATTAAATATTTGGTAAAAAGATTACTGTATAAGAGTTTTGTGGTATAAAGAGAAAGAAGATGGGAGAGAGTAAGAATTATTAGGGAGTAAGTCTAAGGAGGGGTTTGGAATATTTGCTATTTGGAGGGCATTTGTCCAGAGGGCTGAGGAAGGGTTGTTGAGGTGGTTCGGACATGTAGAGAGAATGGAGCGAAACAGAATGACTTCAAGAGTGTATCAGTCTGTGGTGGAAGGAAGGCGGGGTAGGGGTCGGCCTAGGAAAGGTTGGAGGGAGGGGGTAAAGGAGGTTTTGTGTGCGATTGGCTTGGACTTTCAGCAGGCATGCGTGAGCGTGTTTGATAGGAATGAATGGAGACAAATGGTTTTTAATACTTGACGTGCTGTTGGAGTGCGAGCAAAGTAACATTTATGAAGGGATTCAGGGAAACCGGGCACTGTACTTCCCATCTCCAGACTTGAGTCCTGGAGATGGGAAGTACAGTGCCTGCACTCTGAAGGAGGGGTGTTAATGTTGCAGTTTAAAAACTCTAGTGCAAAGCACCCTTCTGGCAAGACAGTAATGGAGTGAATGATGGTGAAAGTTTTTCTTTTTCGGGCCACCCTGCCTTGGGAATCGGCCAGTGTACTAATAAATAATAAAATAATTGTTTTTTGAATGTACAGTTCAGGTATAATAAAATGATAATATAGAATAGCCAGTAGGCTATTAAGAGTTGTAAAATGTTTTTATGAGGGTAAGGTACAGGTTAAGGTATGTAAGAAAAAAAGAGGAATATTTTCAGGAAATGTGGGGCGGTCATCTATCTCTGTAGATGGGGTTGTTAAAGTTAAAGAAATGAAAGTTGGTGTGTTAGAAAGAGGTGCTGGCTTAAAAGGTCATAAATCTGGCAAGATAGTTATTGAATGAATGATGGTGAAAGTGTTTTCCTCAGAAACATTACATTGAATTATTTTTCTACAGGCAGTGCATTCCCTGATGTTGCAGCAGCTGTAGAGACAGAACTTGAGGAATACAAAAAGGCTGAGACTCACATAAAAGGCTTGAAATCTAACCTACCAGATGAAGATGCCATTGACTTGTTGAGTGACAACACAGCAAAATTAACTTCAGCAATAACTTCCTTACCAGAATTGATAAAAAAGAAAGCTGATATTGACAAGCATATGAGCATTGCCATGGGTTTGTTGAGTTGAGGTTTCTTTTTATATTGGGTCACCTGCTGTGTAGTGCCAAATACCTGAATGGCTCTTACTGCTTTAGCACTTTCTATGAATAAAATAAGTATTTTAGGTTAGGTAATAGTGTTGTAGGTGGCTGAATATTAGATTCATAATATAATACAGTATAACTCTAAGAGTTGGGACTTTTTTTAAATATTTGTGGTGGAAAAAGGTTGACAGTAGACTAGACAAGAATCCTGAATAAAAGGGCACACTCATTTTTATTTTTGTAACATGCCGGCCGTCTCCCACTGAGGCAGGGAAACCCAAAAAAAAATGAAACACTTTCACCATCATTCATGCATAATCACTGTCTTTGCAGAGGTACCAAGATATGACAGTTGAGATGTCACTCCAAACAGCCAATATCCTAAGCCCTTCCTTTAAAGTGCAGGCATTGTACTTCCCACTTCCATGACTCAACTCTGGCTAACCAGTTTCCCTGAATCCCTTCGCAAAATATTACCCTGCTCACACTCAACTGCTTGTCAGGTCCCAAAACCCATTCATCTCCATTCATTCCTATGTAACACACGCATTCCTGCTGTATGTCCAAGCCCCTTGCACACAAAACCACTTTCACCCCCTCCTCAGTTTTGTATGGTCATGAAAATGAATGTATCCTGAATATGCAGTAAATTTGTGGCAGATAAGGATAATTATGAATTTTATAAAAATATATGACCATCATGGATTTAGTGCTTAGTTATGATTATAATAATAGTATAAAAATATATATAGATGAAGGCAGGAGAATAGAGTGAAGACTTTGAGTTTTATGCTTCAGAGGTACTTAGTGAAGGGCTCTTTAAGGAATTGTAGTTGCCTTCTCCTTCTCTGGATCAGCCTTATTACCATCTATACCCCTTTATTCCCAAGGTGGTGTATGATTTTTGCCTGTTCAATGCTTCCCTATGAGCATAATATACAGGAAGGGGGTAAAAGAGGTTTAGTGTGCGAGGGGCTTGGACATGCAGCAGGCACGTGTGAGTGTGTTAGATAGGGGTGAATGGAGACAAATAGTTTTTGGGGCCTGACGAGCTGTTGAGTGCGAGCAGGGTAATATTTTGTGAAGGGATTTAGGGAAACCAGTTAGCCAGACTTGAGTCCCGGAAGTGGAAAGTACACTTTAAAGAAAGGGTTTGGGATATTTGCTGTTTAGAGTGACATCTAAACTGTTGTATCTGAGTGCCTCTTCAAAGACAGTGATTATGTGTGAATAATGGTGAAAGTGTTTCTTTTTTTTTTGGGTCACCCTGCCTCAGTGGGAGACAGCCAACGTGTTAAAAAAAAAATTGAGTACTGGGTAAAAGTTAGTAAAGATACTATGATGCATTATAATGTGACAAGTTAGTGGTAGGTGGAATGTTTAATGACATGAATGTAGATGACTAGAAAGTTGTATCCACTAGACTATATAAAAAATTATACTGATATATAAAGTTTACACAATTGTTCTTTGTTATTGTTTAACACTTTATATGAGACTTAATGTACTTGCACAACTTCAGTGTACATAGAAATATAGTGAGGTTAATGAATAAATATACAGGTGGATAAAGCAAGATTTTACAGTGACTTTTATCTTTTTCCCTGAGCAGCCTTGTTGAACAGTATTAAATCTAGAAAGTTGGATGTCTTTTTCGAGATGGAAGAGAAAATAATGGGTCGTAGCACACTGGAGAGGCCTTTAATGGAGGTGAGTCATCATTTATTGTCAGATAACAGTATAATAAAGGCAATGTAGTCTTCTTTTTCAGGTAAAGTAGAAAACAAATAGTATATTATTTGTTAAAAAAAATTCTGTACAGTAACTGTGAAGTTTTCATGTCATTTACTGAAGTAGTATTATTATTCAGATCCTAAAATGAATTTCTTGGCATTAAAAGGCCTAAATATTTTGATGTACAAATTGTTGACTCACTGCAGGCTTCTTCACTGTAAAATTTTACCCAATTCGACTTGGTCACAGACCGGGCCGTGGGGGCATTGACCCCCGGAACTCTCTCCAGGTAAACTCCAGGTAGGTGTCCATGAATAGTGTTCACAAGGGTATATACAAAGGCAATAAACATTTACTGGTAGTACAGTACTTCTGTTGACTAATGAGAGTAGTGTTTCTTACTTGAAGGTGGAGTTAATTGGGGTTCCAAGTGCTGAGTTTTGCTGTGTGATGATTGGCTTGATATGGTTGCTAGTGTTAAAAGTATTTGTGGGTACTGCTTAGAAGTGAATCTAAGAGTATGCCTACTATTTTAGATATTTGTAGAAGAATGTTGTGTATTGTGGCAAGATGTACTTGTGCACATAGTTTACCTTCTTGCTAATTACATATTTGGGAGTGTTTTTATTCCAAGAGCTGTTAACTTAGATGATACTTACCAAATATATTGTTTCTACATTCAGTGTGTGTGTGTTTGTGGACATCCATAATGGAATTTTTATAAGTTCTTCATTAACCCTTCCACTGTTACCCATGTAGATGTATGTACATGTAATTGATGCCAGTGTCACTCACATGGATCTACTTTTTAAGCACAATGCCCTCAAATATGCTGCCAGCACCAAATTTTGCCCTAGACATAAGAAAATGAGTCTATGCAATGAGTGTGCACAATATAAAAAAAAATCCTGCCCCATGCAATGCATGGTGGGAAAATAAAACCTCCAACCTTGAGTTTGGTTGAAAATAGATTCAAGGTGCTTTTTTTGGCATTTTTTATAGTTTTATTAGCTGTTTCTTGATATTGATTGATAGAATGGAAGACATACTTGTGAAAGAGCGATGATTTTGGTCATTTTCAGGAATGGTAGTAGCTTGATTATTATTATAATCAAAAAGAAGCGCTAAGCCACAAGGGCTATACAGCGCTGCAGGGTAGGGAAGGAAGCGAGGGTATTGGATGGCAGAAGGGAGGAGGGATGATCAGTAGGTTACAGAAAACAGCGGGGCGGGGGATAGTACGGGGGTAGAGGGTAGCAAGAGATTGAAGTAGAAAGGGCTGAAGGTATCAGAATTTGTGAAGTAAGTCAGTTGTTGTCAAAAAGTCAATGAGAGAGTCTGGATGAAAGGTGGGTCCATCAGCGAGAAGGGAAGGTAAAGAGAGAGCAGCAGAGCGAAGACGACGACGGAGGTAAATTCTGCGTGCTCGTTGATAAAGTGGGCAGTCCAACAGAATATGGCTGACTGATAATGGAACTTGGCAATTCTCACAGAGAGGAGCAGGGCGCCTCTCCATGAGATATCCACGAGTAAGACGAGTATGGCCAATGCGAAGACGGGAGAGAGTAGTCTCCCAACCTCGACACTGGTGAGAAGAAGACGGCCAGTAACCTATACTCGGTTTAATAGATTGAAGTTTGTTGCCGAGCATAGTAGACCAACGTTGCTGCCAACGGGTGTGAAGTTGGGAAGATATTGCAGCAAAATAGTCCGTAAATGGAATACCTCTACATGAAACTGGTAGGTCATGTACTGCTGACCGCGCAGCAGTGTCTGCCTGTTCATTGCCCTGTACGTCAACATGACCAGGGACCCAACAAAAAACAATATCTTTATGCTTGGTAAAGATGCGGCGTAGCCAAAGTTGGATACGGAGGACTAAGGGGTGAGGTGTATCAAATTTCTGTATAGCCTATAAAGTACTAAGGGAGTCTGAGACAACCACAAATGATGACACAGGCATAGATGCAATACGGATAAGTGCTGTAAGGATGGCATACAATTCAGCAGTAAAAATACTAGCCGAAGATAGTAAATGCCCTTGTACGACGCTGTCCGGAAACACTGCTGCGAATCCTACACCGTCAGAAGACTTAGAGCCATCTGTGTACACAGCAATGGCATGAGAATGAGAGTGAAAGTGGTCAAGAAAATGAGAGCGGGAAGCGACCGTAGACAGTTGGGCTTTCGAGCAAGGGAGAGAGAAAGAACAGACTCGAACAGCTGGAACTTCCCAGGGGGGTAGGGAAAAGTGAGATGCTACATGTACATAGAAAGGTGGTAATTGAAGAGAAGACAAGAGCGAATGAAGGCGAAGAGAGAAGGGACGGAGTAAACAGGGGCGGCGAACAAATAAAGAATGTCTACTAATATCAGTGACCATTCTATAAATGGAAGGATTGCGGAGATGAGAGCGTACATAGTAGCGAAGGCAATGGGCATCACGGCGATCGGATAAGGATGGAACGTTCGCTTCTGCATAGAGGCTCTCGACAGGGGAAGAGCGAAAAGCACCAAGGCATAAACATAATCCTTGGTGATGAATGGGGTTAAGGCTAGAGAGAGTAGCAGGAGATGCCGCTGAATAGATCTGGTCACCATAATCAAGTTTCAATAAGATAAGGGTGGAATGTAGGCGAAGGAGGGTTCGACGATCAGCTCCCCATGAAAGATGAGCAAGGGTTTTAAGGAGGTTCAGCCGGCTGTGGCAAGTTGCCTTCAGAGAGGTAATGTGAGGTTTCCAGGATAACCTACGGTCAAAGAGGAGGCCCAGAAACTTGACTGTATCACGTTCAGGGATACGGGAGCCATAGAGGTACAAAGGATGATCGGAGATGACAGAGCGTCTAGTGAAAGTAATTTGGTGGGTTTTAGTGCTGGAAAATTTAAACCCATGTGTGGTGGCCCAATTGGAAACACAGTCGACTGCATGCTGGAGAGAAACTGTAATAAGGTGACAGTCAGCGCCTGCACAGGCAATAGCGAAGTCATCAACATAGAGTGATGACCAAATATTTGATGGAAGACTAGAGGCCAAATCATTAATAGCAAGGAGAAAAAGTGTTGTGCTCAGAACACATCCCTGGGGGACACCTTCAGCTTGGATAAAGTCCGGGGAGAGCACATTATTAACCCGAACACGGAAATGCCTGTCAGTTAAAAAGTTCTTAAGGAAGGATGGTAGATTGCCTCGAAGGCCTAAGGAGTGGGCTTGGGCTAAAATATTATACCTCCAAGTTGTGTCATATGCCTTCTCAAGGTTAAAAAATATGGCAATAACTGAGTGGTTATTCGCAAAGGCATTACGAACATACGTATCCAAGCGTAGTAAGGGGTCTATGGTAGAACGTCCCTTACGAAAGCCATATTGACGAGTGGAGAGACTGTTGTGTGTCTCTAAATACCACACTAAACGTCTATTTACTAGGTGTTCCATCACTTTGCAAACTGCACTGGTAAGAGCAATGGGACGATAGTGGGAGGTTTCATGTCCCGTAGTGCCTGGTTTGCGGAAAGGGAGAACAATGGCGGATTTCCACAGCTGTGGAAGAACTCCTTGTGACCAAATAAGATTGTAAAGGCGTAATAGGACTGCAAGGGCTGACTGATGTAAATGTTGTAGCATACGAATATGAATGTCGTCGGGCCCAGCTGCCGATGATTGGCAAGCTGAGTGTGTTGCCTCCAGTTCTTGAAGTGTAAAAGGCACATTATACTGTTCTTCTCTGAGAGAAGAAAAGTCCAAGGGTGCTAACTCTCTGGCAGACTTTGAGGAAAGAAATGAGGGGCATAGATGGAGTCCCTGAGAAATATGGACCAGATGATTGCCAATTTCATTGGCAACATCTAGTGGGTTTGCTATATCAACACCGGCAACCCGCAGAACAGGAGCCGGGTCAGGAGAATATTTACCACTCAGTTTTCGTACTTTTTTCCAGACTGCACTCATAGAGGAAGCAGAGGTGATGGTGGAGACATAATCTCGCCAGCAAGTGCGTTTAGCTTCACGGATGACACGGCGAGCGATCGCACGCTTCTGCTTAAATTCAAGAAGTCTCTCTGTGGTTCTATTGTACCGGTACCTGCCCCATGCAGCGCGTTTCAAACGTACTGCACGAGCACAAGCAGGAGACCACCAAGGAATGCATTTCTGAGAATGCCTGCCCGAAGTTTGGGGTATAGAATGAGAAGCTGCGGTTAAAACGGAGGACGAGAAGAGGTGTAAAAGCTCATCGATGGAGGACGAAAAAGGAACCTCTCTAAAAACAGTTAGGTGTGAGTAAAGGTTCCAATTTGCCTGATCAAATTGCCAGCGTGGGATGCGAAGAGGTGGTGAATATGAAGGGGAAGTAAGAATGATTGGGAAATGATCGCTGTCATGTAAGTCCGGAAGAACAGACCAAGTGAAGTCTAATGCGGCGGAGGAAGAGCAGACTGAGAGATCGATGCAAGAGAGTGTGTGAGTCCGAGGATCAAAATGGGTGTGAGTACCTGTATTTAAAACATGGAGGGGGTGGGTGGCAATAAAAGCCTCTAACTGAATGCCACGGGAATCACAGTGAGACCTCCCCCAGAGGAAATGGTGGGCATTAAAATCACCAAGTAACAGAATCGGTGGTGGTAATGACGAAACAAGAAAGGCAATATCCGGAATAGATAATGCCCGAGAAGGAGAGAGATATAAAGAACAGAGCGTATACCACCTATGCAAGTGGATACGGGCTGCTGTGTAATGCAGCGAAGTACGAACAAATAGCTGATGGTACGGAATATCAGTGCGTAGAAGAAGGGCACTTTCATTAAAGGTCCCATCAGGAAAAGGATCTGAAGAATACAATAAATTATAGCCTGAGATGGGAGAGATAACAGCAGAGTGTAATTTTGGTTCCTGTAAGCAAACACCAACAGGGGAAAACTGGGAGAGTAACATCTGAAGCTCACCCCGATTACCCCTGAGGCCGCGTATATTCCACTGTAAATAGGCCATGATTGGCAATGATAAAGATACCTGAAATCTGCAGGTAAGGGTTCCTACAGACTAGAGGGGTTAGAAAAGTCCACATGCGGAGGCAGTGGAAAACGTTTAAGCAGCGAAGGAACGGTGCACTGTGAAGAAAGGAGTTGCGCAGATGGAGTAGAGGAGAGAGAAGGAGCGGAGGGTGGATCAGTGTCCATTGATGGTTTGGTCTCTGCAATATATTCAGAGATTGCTTCAAGAGTTTCAGAATTCAGAGACGTCGTATGGGAGACAATATTGGAAATGGTAGGGGGAGGATGAGTAAAGATTGGAACTGTAATGGACTGTACCAAGGTAGGGGGGGACGGAAGGGTGGAGGGAACTGGAGAAGCGTGGAAGGGGACAGAAGAGGCAGAAACCTGGGAGGTGGCCGAAGAGGAAGAAACTTGGGAGGAAACAGGGGAGGAAGGTACAGTACGAGGAGGAGGGTGAACCTCTACACTTGTAACAGAGCCAGTGAGAGGGGGAGAACCAGGTACAGAGACAGGGAAGGGAAAATGAGGAGGTGGAAGATGGGTAGGAGGTGTTAACGGACCTTTTTTTGACTTTTGAGAAGTAGAGGGACGATTGGGAGGAGGTGTCATACGAGATCTCGTCGCTACTGAGGCTTGTGAGAGAGAACACAAAGAAGCAAGATCAGACTGAGACGTTGAAGTAGGGACGTCTGAGCCGAGGACAGCAAAAGAATTAGCTACAGGAGTGACTATGGGCGAGGTAACCACAGAAGTGGGTGCAGAAGATGGGATACCAGAAGTGGAGGGACGTTTTGAAACACGGGAATAAGAAACACGAGGTAGTCTCCCTTGGAGGCGAAGATGAGAAACTGCCATGGCATAAGGGAGACCTTCTGCCTCTTTGAGGTAACGGATTTCCCGCTCGTTTAAGTAGACTTGACAACGGCGAGAGTACGAAGGGTGAGCCTCATGACAATTAAGGCAAGAGGGAGGTCGATTGCAAGATGTATTAGAATGGTCATCAGCACCACAGACTGGGCAGTCGGCGATAGATCTGCAATATTTCGCTGGATGGCCAAATCGCCAGCAATTTCTACACTGTTGCGGTGTAGGGATCACCTTTCGAACTTGTAACCGATGTCCTGCTACATAAACTGAGGATGGGAGTTCACGGCTGTCAAATGTTAAACGAGCCACATTGCTAGGGTATCGTCTCCGCCCGCGGGCAGGAAGAACGTAAGTGTCTACCTTGAGGATTGGGAGATCTTGGAGTTCCAGCTGTTCAAGAATGTCAGTGCCACATGTCTGGAAATTTTGTTGAACTATGGTATGGGGCAGATGATGGTACCACTACAAGAATTGAGGGAATGATGCTTTTCAATAGTTACAGGAATAGTATCGATATGGGAAAGACAAGAAAGCTCGTGAGCCTGGGTAGCATTCTGTACAGTGACGATGCGCGTACCGCTCTTAAGAGCATGAAAAGAAATATCTTTACCAACATGGCGTAGGAGTGCCTTGCCAATACTGTGGTCAGAAAGATAGGCAGTAGAGGAAGTCGGTCGTAAAGTGAAGAATTTAGTCCATTGTGCAGTCTGAAACTGAGCGTGGAAAGGTAGTGAAGGACGTGTCGATCTTTTCTGAGAAGAACGAGAAGGTGGAGAAGTATCATCAGCAGGTAATTGTCGTTGTCGTTTAGGCGTGGGACCAGAGTTGGTCCGACGTGGAACGGGCTGGCGATTCGAAAATTGCCGCACCGTAGAGGGAGAGACCAGAAGCATAGTCAGAGGAGAGCGAAGGTCAGATAAATCGAAGGAGTCAGTCGAGGCCTCAGTACCTGAAGCGGGTGAGGAAACAGCACCGGCAAGAGGTACAGAGGCATGAGGAGTGTCCGAAGAGTGGTCCAAAGACGAGGCGGGGTCAGAACGGGGTGCGGTATCAAGAAGGGGCCCGGGGGTAGCAGGTTCATGGACTAGGGCTGCCATGGTTAGGTTACTTCTTTCTTTTTGTTTTTAAGAAAAAAAAGAAAGAAGAAAAGAAAATAAAAATAAAAAAAAGAATAAAAAAAGGGGGGATCGGGGAGGGATAGTTCCTAGGAGGAATGAAAGGGCCAGAAATCTCCCTCCGCGCCCAAGAGGACCTCAGCACCGCAAGTAGCGCAGATGCAGCATGGAACCCGTGCCATACCCTACCCATCATGCCAGTAAACCGGCAATCCGGGATAGCAACCTCACATCTGCCGAGCTACCTCGGTGGACAAAAGAGAGGGCGGCCGGAAATCCGCCACAAAACATACCTCCTTCGGCCACCACCCCCGGAATCCGAAAGGTGGCTTCCAGAGATACACCCGTCGCCTGAGAGACACCCAAAGCCACCCTCCGGGATACCGGAGAGGGATCAGGACATCCCCAGGCAATCCAGATTCCACGGCAAACTACGCCACCGCCAAGAACCTCAATGGAATGGGATGGACCCCGGTACCCTTTCCCCTACCTAGGAACTAGCGTGCTTGTGGAAAAAAAAAAAAAAGGCCAAAAAGGAAGGGCAAAAGGGAGGGGTGGGGAGGAGGAGGAGGAAAGGAAAAAGGGGAGGATGGGATAGGGAACGGGGGATTGGGGGGTAATTAGGTTCGGTCTGAGGAAGTAGACCGACAGGTCTAATTCCTCAGACCAAGAGCCTCTTCACTATGCCAAGGAGCCCCCCTTAAAGAGGGGTAGTAGCTTGAAATAGGGCTCAAAATAACAGAAATGTTAGTTTTTTGACAATTTTCTTGAAGAGTATGGCCCTCTGACCCTCTGGTCTGTTTTATAGATTTTCATTAGGCCAATTTCAATTATAGGCATGGACTAAACCATGACTAATCATTCTTGGGTATATTTTATCGAGAAACAGTAAATTTCGATTGTTTTGCGTGATGGGCTCAAAATTAAGGGCAAGTGATCATAGGAAAGGCCTGGGAATGTGATTAATGAACAGTGATAGCTTGCTATAGATATAGCCAGGCTTTGTAAATTCAATGGTGTTAAAAAATCAGTGTTACAAGATTTAATTTAATTTTATTTGCAGATAATTAAAGATCCAGATTGTGGCAACCCACTGGATAAACTGCGTATCTTCTTGATAATGTACCTGTGGTCAAGTAACATGACAGATGCAGAGTTTAACGAGTATGCCACAGCTCTTACAGAAGTTGAGGCCGACACTAAAGCTCTGCTCTACATGAAGAGGTGGAAGTCATTGATGAAGGTGCAACAAATTGTTTTTTATTTCCTTTACCCACACTTAGAATAATAAGTCGTTGAAAAGCACTGCATAATTTTTAAAGGTACAGCTAATTTTATCTGAAAGCACAAGGCTTTTTCTTATGTTGACTATAAATTTGAGAGGCTAAATTACTCTCTCTGCTTTCTACTACCACTATTACTAATACTACTATTTCCACTACCACTACTTTTTCTACCTATCTTGTTCCCGTCCTTGTGTCCCTCCCTCCCTCACTCTTAGTGATATTGTGACTTTGTAAATGGTCCAAGTTGGATCAAAACTTTGTAAGCTTCTCTCTCCTATGTGTAGGTTATTTGTGTATTGTACCAATCATGGTATTGTGCCTTTTTGTTCCTTATGAGGTTGTTATTGTTATATTTATGGGAAGGTGCTAAACCCACGAGTCTAACCTTGCCTAAAGGAATGGGACGTAGCCTGGTTATATCCAAGGACGAGGGTTCTATTATCGTCTTTTATAAAATATTGTAGACTTGTTGCTTATGAAAATTGTTAAAATTATTTAATGGGTGTCATGAGAGCAATTTTTACATATTTTCAGTCATTTACCTTTCTATTCAGAGGTGCTGACTAAGTGTTATATTTTATAACTTTCTTAATTGGACATTTCATAAGATACATTAAGGAGAATATTTTCACTTGTGGTTTGCTCTCCATAGATTGAGCTTGGGGATTATACTTCCTATATATACTCCTTTATGGATCTTTAGTTTGGTTATAATATTTGTTTGTAGTGTATAGTATTGAGCATAGTATACAGTAGGTTACTTTTCAGGTAACTTAAAAATTTCATAGTGATTTCCTGAAACCAGATGACTGCTGGTGCTGGAATGTCAGAGTATACTGGTGGAGTGGCCAAGACAGTCTCCATGTTTTCCAAGCTCATGAATCAAGGATCTGCTCTGGTCGTAGAAGGTGTCAACTTTGTGCTAAAGGAAAATGTAGGTATTTGGTAAAATAAAGAGACTAGTATTGGAGAAAATCTAAATGTAAATTAAGTTAAACAGTTTTAAAAAATGTACATACATACTTTTTTTTTTGTTGTTGTTGAAATAGTTAATTGAAATAGAGTAGGGATCACTTGAAAATTATCCCCAAGGAAAACAACTCACTGAAATTATTCAGTTGATATGCCAATTATAACTTATGATCCAAAACTAGAAATGTCACCTAAGCTTGCTCTAATTTATGTAGCATATAATAGCAAATTTCTCAATGAGGAAGTAGAACAGAATCCTTCCTCCATTAGCCATGTGTGTCGCAAGAACATAAGGAGGAACACTGCAGCATATCTGTTGGCCCATTCTAGGCAGGTCCATAACAATCCATCCCACTAATAGGATATTTGCTCATCCCAACTTTCAGTGCTGCCCAAGAAACAAGCCCTGATAACTCCATTCACTCATGTGCAAGTCCCACTCAAATCCAACCCCTCTCACTCGTGTATTTATCCAACCTAAATTTGAAACTACCCAAGGTCCTAGCTTCAATAACCCTACTAGGCAAACTGTTCCACTCACCAAATACCCTATTTCCAAACCAATACTTTCCTATATCCTTCCTAAATCTAAACTTATGTAATTTGAATCAATTATTGTGGGTTCTATCTGGGAGAGATATCCTCAAGACCTTATTTATATCCCCTTCGTTAATACCCATCTTCCACTTGTACACTTCAATCATGTCTTCCCTCATTCTTCGTCTTACAGGTGAATGTAATTTAAGGGACTTCAATCTTTCTTCATACGGAAGATTTCTAATGCTATGAATTAATTTTGTCATTCTTCGTTGAATGTTTTCTAACAAATTTATATCCATTCTGTAATATAGAGACTAGAACTGGCGACTAAAATGCCAGGAGCAAGGAGCTAGTAACCCCTTCTCCTCTATACATTACTAAATTTAAAAAGAGAAACGTTTGTTTTTCTTTGTACGTCACCCTGCATCTGTGGGATATGGCCGGTTTATTGGAAAAAAAACAAACAAACATTGTCAGGTAACCCAAAAGTGGTGTTGAATGATTTAGAACAGTAAGGTTATTGCAGTGAGATATAGTTTTAAGGGAGAATATATGGTGTATGGGTTGCTTGTAGTAAACTTTTTTTAAATACAGAAATTGCCTATCACGAGAATTGTGGACCATTTAATGGAACTGAAAAACTGTGAAGAGGAGAAAGAATACCGGTATTTTGATCCTAAGCTGTTACGTCCAAGTGATGGGACGGGAGCAACACCACGAACTCGCACACCATTTCAGGTGAGAAATTTAACAGTGTGTTATCCAGTATATTTTCATATAGTCGGACTTGAGTCCTGGAAATGGGAAGTACAATGCCTGCACTTTAAGGGAGGTTTGGGATATTGGCATTTTGGAGGGATATGTTGTGTATCTTTATATGTGTATGCTTCTAAACTGTTGTATTCTGAGCACCTCTGCAAAAACAGTGATAATGTGCGAGTGTGGTGAAAGTGTTGAATGATGATGAAAGTATTTTCTTTTTGGGGATTTTCTTTCTTTTTTGGGTCACCCTGCCTCGGTGGGAGACGGCCGACTTGTTGAAAAAAAAAAAAAAAAAAAAGAAGTGTTATCCAGTACAGTAATATAAATTCAGTGAAGCAGTTTTGGAGAAATATAAAGAATATGAGGAAATCTCAGAGCAAATGGTGTGATAATGTATAAGGAGGTTGAAATATGGGAGAAATGGAGTGGGTATTTTGTAGTAGTGTGGAATGTTGATGAAATGAAAGCAAAAATTTCACATTTTGAATGAGGAATAAGAAAATCCTAGAATGATTGACAGTAGAAAACTATATTAAAATATATGTAGCTAGTAATGTTTAATGCTAGCCCAAATGTTATTGAAAAAAGGGACTGGTGAAGGTCTGATTCTTCATTTGTTTGTGGCAAAAACCCAAACTGTGTGCACTAATTTTTAAAATGTAGGAAAGGACCAGGGATTAATGAGATTAAGACTGAAATGATGAGGACAAAGTGTTTAAAATGTGTGTGTTATGCCAGTGCTTTTGTATTGGTGTCAAGCACAGTCTTTAAATTTTCTTGCAAGAAGATTGAAGACAGTAGAAATGTTATGTCTAAGATCAATGTATTGTGTTAATACAGTATCATGTAGAGAATAAAGAGTGATAAAATATGAATGGTATCATTCAAATAGTAGAAAAGGTATTAAGTATGTTTGGTCATAAAGAAAGAGTGGAGGAAGATAGTTGGACTAAGAGGGTATATAAATCTGTGGAGAATGAAATGTGTATATATCTGGGGGATAGAAGATGTAGGCTTGTAGGGTATGTCCAAGGAAAGTTGGGAGGAAAGTGTGGAGGTTTTGAGAGAGGTGTGCATATATTAGTGACTTTGTTTGAATTAAAGTGAATAGAAGTGAGTTTTGGGATTTGAAGTAATGTAGGAGTATGAGCAAGGCAATATCTATGGAGTGATTCATGTAACACTGTTAGTTGGACCTGAGTTTGGTGATGGGAAATATGATGCCTGCACTTACAAAATTAGATGGGGGACATTGCAGTTATGTGGTGCTCTGTAGATCATGATGCATCTGTCCTGGAAATACCATTAGGAAATAAGTAAGAAATCATCAATATACAGTGGACCCTCGACCAACGATGGCATCATCTAACGTTAAATCCGACTAGCGATACATTTTAACGCAAAAATTTTGCCTCGACTAGTGCTAAAAAACTCGACCAACACGATTCATTCCATTCGAGACGCATCCACTTGTGACCAGTGTTTACAAGCCAGCCAGCCACCGCGGTCCCATCCAAACATACAATCGGAACATTTCACATACATATTATCACGTTTCATATTATCACAGCGTTTTTAGTGATTGCACCTGCAAAATAAGTCACCATGGGCCCCAAGAAAGCTTCTAGTGCCAACCCTACAGCAAAAAGGGTGAGAATTACTATGGATATGAAGAAAGAGATCATTGCTAAGTATGAAAGTGGAGTGCGTGTCTCCGAGCTGGCCAGGTTGTACACAAAACCCCAATCAACCATCGCTACTATTGTGGCCAAGAAAACGGAAATCAAGGAAGCTGTTCTTACCAAAGGTGCAACTATGTTTTTGAAACTGAGATCGCAAGTGATAGATGTTGAGAGACTGTTATTGGTGTGGATAAATGAAAAACAGATAGCAGGAGATAGCATCTCTCAAGCGATCATATGTGAAAAGGCTAGGAAGTTGCATGATGATTTAATTAGAAAAATGCCTGCAACTAGTGGTGATGTGAGTGAATTTAAGGCCAACAAAGGTTGGTTTGAGAGATTTAAGAATCGTAGTGGCATAAATAGTGTGATAAGGCATGGTGAGGCTGCCAGTTCGGACCAAAAAGCAGCTGAAAAATATGTGCAGGAATTCAAGGAGTACATAGACAGTGAAGAATTGAAAACTGAAGTGTTTAATTGCTACACTGACAATGTTGTGAAACACTTTAGGAGTGTCATAAAGGAACGGGAGGTACAGGCCTCTATGGACAGATATGTTGTGCGACAGAGGTCCAGTGACTCTCAAGCTGGTCCTAGTGGCATTAAAAGAAGGGAAGTAACCCTGGAAAAGGACTTTACACCTCAAGTCCTAATGGAAGGGGATTCCCCTTCTAAACACTAACACCATCCACACTCTCCCCTCCTCCCATCCCATCAATCATCACCAGATCTCAATAAAGGTAAGTGTCATGTAATTGTACATGTCTTCTTCAGTTTGAGCGATTGGTGGAATGATGATGTGAAGAGAGTAGTAAGGGAGAAAAAGTTAGCATATGAGAAGTTTTTACAAAGTAGAAGTGATGCAAGGAGGGAAGAGTATATGGAGAAAAAGAGAGAGGTTAAGAGAGTGGTGAAGCAATGTAAAAAGAGAGCAAATGAGAGAGTGGGTGAGATGTTATCAACAAATTTTGTTGAAAATAAGAAAAAGTTTTGGAGTGAGATTAACAAGTTAAGATAGCCTAGAGAACAAATGGATTTGTCAGTTAAAAATAGGAGAGGAGAGTTATTAAATGGAGAGTTAGAGGTATTGGGAAGATGGAGGGAATATTTTGAGGAATTGTTAAATGTTGATGAAGATAGGGAAGCTGTGATTTCGTGTATAGGGCAAGGAGGAACAACATCGTGTAGGAGTGAGGAAGAGCCAGTTGTGAGTGTGGGGGAAGTTCGTGAGGCAGTAGGTAAAATGAAAGGGGGTAAGGCAGCCGGGATTGATGGGATGAAGATAGAAATGTTAAAAGCAGGTGGGGATATAGTTTTGGAGTGGTTGGTGCAATTATTTAATAAATGTATGGAAGAGGGTAAGGTACCTAGGGATTGGCAGAGAGCATGCATAGTTCCTTTGTATAAAGGCAAAGGGGATAAAAGAGAGTGCAAAAATTATAGGGGGATAAGTTTGTTGAGTATACCTGGCAAAGTGTATGGTAGAGTTATTATTGAAAGAATTAAGAGTAAGACGGAGAATAGGATAGCAGATGAACAAGGAGGCTTTAGGAAAGGTAGGGGGTGTGTGGACCAGGTGTTTACAGTGAAACATATAAGTGAACATTATTTAGATAAGGCTAAAGAGGTCTTTGTGGCGTTTATGGATTTGGAAAAGGCATATGACAGGGTGGATAGGGGGGCAATGTGGCAGATGTTGCAGGTGTATGGTGTAGGAGGTAGGTTACTGAAAGCAGTGAAGAGTTTTTACGAGGATAGTGAGGCTCAAGTTAGAGTATGTAGGAAAGAGGGAAATTTTTTCCCAGTAAAAGTAGGCCTTAGACAAGGATGTGTGATGTCACCGTGGTTGTTTAATATATTTATAGATGGGGTTGTAAGAGAAGTAAATGCGAGGGTCTTGGCACGAGGCGTGGAGTTAAAAGATAAAGAATCACACATAAAGTGGGAGTTGTCACAGATGCTCTTTGCTGATGACACTGTGCTCTTGGGAGATTCTGAAGAGAAGTTGCAGAGATTGGTGGATGAATTTGGTAGGGTGTGCAAAAGAAGAAAATTGAAAGTGAATACAGGAAAGAGTAAGGTTATGAGGATAACAAAAAGATTAGGTGATGAAAGATTGGATATCAGATTGGAGGGAGAGAGTATGGAGGAGGTGAATGTATTCAGATATTTGGGAGTGGACGTGTCAGCGGATGGGTCTATGAAAGATGAGGTGAATCATAGAATTGATGAGGGGAAAAGGGCGAGTGGTGCACTTAGGAGTCTGTGGAGACAAAGAACTTTGTCCTTGGAGGCAAAGAGGGGAATGTATGAGAGTATAGTTTTACCAACGCTCTTATATGGGTGTGAAGCATGGGTGATGAATGTTGCAGCGAGGAGAAGGCTGGAGGCAGTGGAGATGTCATGTCTGAGAGCAATGTGTGGTGTGAATATAATGCAGAGAATTCGTAGTTTGGAAGTTAGGAGGAGGTGCGGGATTACCAAAACTGTTGTCCAGAGGGCTGAGGAAGGGTTGTTGAGGTGGTTCGGACATGTGGAGAGAATGGAGCGAAACAGAATAACTTCAAGAGTGTATCAGTCTGTAGTGGAAGGAAGGCGGGGTAGGGGTCGGCCTAGGAAAGGTTGGAGGGAGGGGGTAAAGCAGGTTTTGTGTGCGAGGGGCTTGGACTTCCAGCAGGCATGCGTGAGCGTGTTTGATAGGAGTGAATGGAGACAAATGGTTTTTAAATACTTGACGTGCTGTTGGAGTGTGAGCAAAGTAACATTTATGAAGGGGTTCAGGGAAACCGGCAGGCCGGACTTGAGTCCTGGAGATGGGAAGTACAGTGCCTGCACTCTGAAGGAGGGGTGTTAATGTTGCAGTTTAAAAACTGTAGTGTAAAGCACCCTTCTGGCAAGACAGTGATGGAGTGAATGATGGTGAAAGTTTTTCTTTTTCGGGCCACCCTGCCTTGGTGGGAATCGGCCAGTGTGATAATAATAAAAATATTTCATGTGGGAAAATTTTTTTTTTTTCAATACTTTTGGGTGTCCTGCACGGATTAAGTTGATTTCCATTATTTCTTATGGGGAAAATTAACTCGACTAACGATAATTTTGATTAACGATGAGCTCTCAGGAACGGATTAATATCGTTGGTTGAGGGTCCACTGTATATTAAACAAATTAATTGTAAATGCTATATTAAAATCTTGCATCTTTCTAAAGTTTTTACACTAAGTTTTTATTGCCATTTTCCTATAGAATAGTATTTTCAGTATGCTGGATCAAGTTCCACAAATGATAGTTATAAACTAATGGCAGAGCTAGATAGCTTTTTATGCCAGATTTTAAGTTTTTTAATTGTATCTACCATCTTTGAATTATATGACCCCAATGAGTTTAGCGCTTCTTCCAGATTAAAACTAAATTGTTACCTCTGTCATTTTTTTATTTTGATATAGGATGCAGTGGTCTTTGTGGTTGGTGGTGGTAACTACATGGAATATAATAATCTTGTCAGTTATGCAAAGAAGAAGGCTGGTACTAGCAACAAAAGAATAATTTATGGGTGCACAGATGTTGTTAATGCAGAGCAATTCCTCACACAGGTAAAAAAAGATTGTACCAAGAATTGCATTTTTGTATTTTATCTGTTTTGTTGCCATATGCTACATGATATATTTTAAAACTGGCAGTTGAGTAATGAGGATAGAGCAAACAGATGAATTGCCTTTGGAATTGTATTGTATATTTTAAAACCTTGAAATTAATATCAATAATGTGTGATTTTTCAATATCTATCTTGCAGCTCACCAAGCTTGGTGCAGAGATGTCCTGAGTTGATAAAACTATGGTGAAAATTCCCTTGCCTTCTGAAGCAAATTATATATAAATATCTGCTGATGTTTATTGTTGAATATACTGTATATATTTTTTCTATGGATATACCGTAATATATTTTAATTTTTCTTACATTCCAAGAATATATTTCACCTTGACAGCATTTCAGAGTACAGTATGGCCTTGATTTACAATGTTTTAACTTATGATTGCCTGTGCTTATGATATGGGCACTTTGGAACCACTTAATGATCGAATGCCATTTTGCAGTTAGTCAGTGCAAATATTTAAACGGAAAACATTTTCAGTAAATAACTTTTTCTTTGCAATTTTTTCACCAAATGCATTCATATTTTGTGTATGTTTATTTTATGTGTATGTAGAGTTCATGTTTTTTTGGTAGAGACTGATAAATAGCTGTAGATTCAGTAATTATGATTTTTGTTAAAGCTAAATTATATTACTTTTCCTCTTATGTTTTCACTATAGGCATTTATATTTTGTGTATGTTCATGTTATTCTTTTGATGGTCTTACATTTGTTTGGAAAGATTGGTCAAGAGCTGTAGATATAAAAACTACACTTTTTGGGGTGTGGTGAGTGTTCATGTGTAGTAACTGATCAGTGGGTGAGGGAATAAATCTGCTTACACCACCTTTCCTGTCTCTCCCTCCCTCCCATTCTGGGGATACAATATTTCCCTCACCATATGTCAAGGCACCTTGTACCCTTACCATAACAGTGGGTAGGGCAGAGTGCATGGCCTGTGTGGTGTCAGAGGTAGAGGAGGGTTGGAGTAGTGTGACTGCAGCTGCTTGTGCAGTATGTAGTCAGTGGGCGAGGCAGCAACTCCACTTATACCGCTGCCTTCCCAACCTGTGCACACAGTATCTACATCACCAACTGTCCAGACACCTTATGTTCTTGTAAATCTAATAATAATGTAACTAAAACTCAATTATGGTTTCTAGACATTTAAGAACACTGTCTTCCCAGGGCTGTATGTCTAAATCATTGTATTGTTAAAGACCATGACAGGCAAAAAGTCTCATTAATAAATATCTTAATACTGCATTTGTGTGTTATAGACATATCCATATTAATCACCATTTTTTTTTTTTTTCAACAAGTCGGCCGTCTCCCACCGAGGCAGGGTGACCCAAAAAAAGAAAGAAAATCCCCAAAAAGAAAATACTTTCATCATCATTCAACACTTTCACCACACTCGCACATTATCACTGTTTTTGCAGAGGTGCTCAGAATACAACAGTCTAGAAGCATACACACATAAAGATACACAACATATCCCTCCAAACTGCCAATATCCCAAACCCCTCCTTTAAAGTGCAGGCATTGTACTTCCCATTTCCAGGACTCAAGTCAGACTATATGAAAATAACCGGTTTCCCTGAATCCCTTCACTAAATATTACCCTGCTCACACTCCAACAGATCGTCAGGTCCCAAGTACCATTCGTCTCCATTCACTCCTATCTAACACGCTCACGCACGCTTGCTGGAAGTCCAAGCCCCTTACCCACAAAACCTCCTTTACCCCCTCTCTCCAACCCTTTCGAGGATGACCCCTACCCCGCCTTCCTTCCCCTATAGATTTATATGCTTTCCATGTCATTCTACTTTGATCCATTCTCTCTAAATGACCAAACCACCTCAACAACCCCTCTTCTGCCCTCTGACTAATACTTTTATTAACTCCACACCTTCTCCTAATTTCCACACTCCGAATTTTCTGCATATTTACACCACACATTGCCCTTAAACAGGACATCTCCACTGCCTCCAACCGTCTCCTCGCTGCTGCATTTACCACCCAAGCTTCACACCCATATAAGAGTGTTGGTACTACTATACTTTCATACATTCCCTTCTTTGCCTCCATAGATAACGTTTTTTGACTCCACATATACCTCGATGCACCACTCACCTTTTTTCCCTCATCAATTCTATGATTAACCTCATCCTTCATAAATCCATCCGCCGACACGTCAACTCCCAAGTATCTGAAAACATTCACTTCTTCCATACTCCTCCTCCCCAATTTGATATCCAATTTTTCTTTATCTAAATCATTTGACACCCTCATCACCTTACTCTTTTCTATGTTCACTTTCAACTTTCTACCTTTACACACATTCCCAAACTCATCCACTAACCTTTGCAATTTTTCTTTAGAATCTCCCATAAGCACAGTATCATCAGCAAAAAGTAACTGTGTCAATTCCCATTTTGAATTTGATTCCCCATAATTTAATCCCACCCCTCTCCCAAACACCCTAGCATTTACTTCCTTTACAACCCCATCTATAAATATATTAAACAACCATGGTGACATTACACATCCCTGTCTAAGACCTACTTTTACCGGGAAGTAGTCTCCCTCTCTTCTACACACCCTAACCTGAGCCTCACCATTTACTACCAGTTAATAATTTTTTTGTCCTTATATTCAATTGTGGCATCAATCTGGTATTTTATGATTCAGAATTTTCTCTAATATTAACACTACTGTTTTCTTTTTGATTATAATAATAATAACAACACTGTACTGTTGCTGAAGGATAAAATTAATTTTCTTTGAAATATAATCTTTGGAATGTATGTTTCGACATTTGTTGGCTAGAATGTTTGTCCATATTATATATTATCGTAGTAAAAAAAATTTTACATTATTTTTTATTTAATTATGCATTCCTTTCATTTTGAGTAAACAGGGCCAGCCTTTGAGATTTCCGTATGAGATAATAAAATTGGCAAATACAGTAATTTAATTTTCCTAATTACTGTACATCCCTTAGTAAGCACCCATCTTTTCATAGTGGGCTGATGAAAGCCTTCCTAGATACCATCCTGTCAGATGAGTGCAAAATATAACTTCTCAGTTTGCACTCTGGCAGGATTGCTTGTCTTTTCTGTCACATGAAGGCAAATCTTACTGAATGCAAGTACTGTAGAAGATTTTATCTAAATCACTTTCTTATGCACTTTAGTTTTTATTAATCCCTCAAGAGATTCCTTGATGCTGGTGACTGTATGACTCCTGTGGGTTTTGCATTAGTCCTGATTGATGCTGGTGAGGGTTCTTGATCCAAGGAATTACATCTGCCCCTTTCCCTTGGATCAAACCTGAATGCCTCTCATTCTTCCAGCCATTATGCACCCTACAGGTTTAGCACTCCTCATGAATGTAATATTTCTTAATCTTGTAATATTTTCTTTCCAACCATGGAGTCCTTGTCTCAGACCAGACCATGGGCAAGATAATTCTCATCAAGGCAGGGGTGACCCAAGAAAAATGAAACAGCTATTGAATGTCTTGCCAGAAGTGTGCTGACAACACAGTTCAGGTGACCCTCTGAACTGCAATGCAGCACTGTATGACCCTTTCATATTTAGAGTTTAATTATAAAAATACTATAATCCTGCATTATTCCCTGCCCTGCTGCGCTGTATGACCCTTGTAGGTTTAGCGCTTCTTTTTGATAATAATTATAACAATAATCTCAACTTAAATATTTCCAACCCCTCCCGAGTGCGGGCACAGCTTCCCACCTCCAGGTAACCAAACTTCCCTGAATCCTTTCATAAATTTTACCTTGCTCATTCTCCAACAATGCATCAATAACTTCCTTCAACCCTACCTGGGATAATCCCTTCCTCCCCTGATTTATACACCCTCTTAATCACCTTATTTTGCTCCACCCTCTCTAAATGCCCAAACCACCACAACAACCTTTCAGCCTTCCAAATGCTGTATTATCACTGCACTACATATGGCTTAGCGCTTCTTTTTGATTATAATAATAATAATACTGCACTACATATATTCACAGGCAAACACTAAACCTAAGGGTCATAAGCACCTAACAGCTTTAGAGATGCATCAAAGAATGCAACTCGCTTCCACCTGCAGTGCCTTGCCTCTTCCACCTCATTAAATGATCAGCACCTCGCACTCTCACCATGACCACCTTAGATGAAATCATAATGGAATTTATTATATACATGCACTATGTATTCATGCATTTATTAATACAGTACAGCAAAATACAGATTACAGTACTTGGGCAAATAGTATAGAGGTGCTATACTGTAACTAAGTTTCCCCACTAATGTTAGTATGGACAGTACTATAAAAAATTGCTTAACTACTGTTAATAAAACCACATATCCATTGAAACAAATTGTTACAGCTGAACACACTATCCACAGAAAAGTTTAGCGCTTCCCCCTTGATTATAATAATAATAATAATATCCACAGAAAAATAAGTTTTCTAAGCTGATTTAGGAATTTTACTGGAGTAATATAAGCAAGACATGCCTGAACATTCCAAACGTGTACCAAGATAAGGATTTATGTGGGAATCATGGTTTAAAAATGTGTCAAGACTGATAATAGTGAAATTAGGCTGGCCTACCATAAGAAAAGAGGCTGTATAGTCCTTGTGGCTTAGCGCTTCTTTTTGATATTATTATTATTAAGAAAAGAGGAGAAAATTGTAAAAGGCATTTCAGTTTTGGCAATCTTAATGAGCTATATCCAAGTATAGTAGCATATATCAGTACATCAAAAAAAAATACAAATCTTAAAAACATTATATCATATTTGTACCAATTTTTTTTCATTGCTAAATATATATTTCTTAAAATTGAGTATAACTTTCACTGGTTCTATGTTTTCAACTATGGGGGAATAATTCTGTCCACTTTTGGCTTTCTTTTTACCTCCTGAGAGCTTCTGCAAGGTAACTTTGGTAGTATCCTGTAAGCTGTTAACTCTTACTTTCAACTTGCCACTCTGGCCAAAAGTGCCATCAATGGTACCCTCTTCTCCTGTTGAGAGCTTTACCTTGAGACCCATAAAGAGCTGGATATTGGTATCTTTCTTCAGTAGATTTTTCACAATAACTTCATTATCATTTGCAAGTCTTTCAATAACACCTTCCTTACTCTTGTCTTTGTAAACTTTAACCTTCTGCAGATGTGTGTCATGATAGCCCTTGTCTGTGAAGACTTCCAGCAGTTTTCCTTTGAATGCTAGACGACACATGTTAGTATGAACATCCATGTCTAATTTTGACCCTATTAATACAGCATTTGGAACTATTTGTACTGTTTTTTCAAATTCCAGAAGTGCAAACTGATGCTTTGGTTTATAAGTAACATCATCATCAAGTTTTTGTAAATCAAATAGCTCCTGTTGATATCTATAGGTATGGTCATAAATAAATTCATTATTAACACAAAGTTCATCTTCAGTACCAAAAAATGTTACTTTGGCCATAACTGTTTCATGACCAAGGCTTACATGAAACTTTGCCTTTGTCTCCACTGGCAGTTTGTAATAAGTAATCTTTACTACTTCAGCAATAACCCCAGAAGCTGTCTGTATAAATCCTGGCATACCAACTATACCTCGCTCTAACTGCTTAGGGTCAAACTGTGTTACACATATACCAACTCTATCTCCTTGTGAGGCCTTTCCTACTGGCTGTCGAAACATCTGCATAGATTTAACTTTCTTTGACACCATCAGACTAGGAATTTCAATATTATCATTTACAGAAACTGTTCCTTGTAGCACTGTTCCTGTCATGACAGTCCCTTGACCTCTTATACTAAAACAGTGATCAACTGCATACAAAAATGGACCTATAGATTCTCTTTCAGGAATATAAGCAAACTTTTGTAGTTCATCAATTAAATCTTTCACTCCAACAGGTTCAATATCAGGTACATCTGGACCTCCTGGCTTAGCTGCTACTACGATGATTTCTGCATTGGCAAATTTTGTTTTCTGTAAAGTGATTAATATCCTTTTTGTCATTTTCTCAACAACTGACTTTTGTTTCTCCAAAGCCACCAAATCTATCTTGTTTAAAACCACTAAGAGGTGATCGCACAAAATTTCACCAATAACTAAGCATTCTGCTGTCTGAGTTTGGATTCCTTTTGTAACGTCGACAACAAGCATCACAGCATCAATAATCTGTGCTCCTCCAATGATAGTCCTAATCAGTGATGCATGCCCAGGGCAGTCTACTAAGGTAAACTGAAGCTTTTCATACCCAGAGTCCTTAATATGATCTGGGGCATTCACAACGAAGGAGCTAAAGCCAAGATCAATGGTAATACCTCGTTCTTTTGACTGTGGGTTTTTGTCAAAGCAAGCAGTGCTGGCTACAGTGCTGAGAGCTTTAGCCAAGGATGTCTTGCCACTGTCCACATGTCCAAGGACTCCAATATTGAAATTTAAAATTTTGTTCTCCATCATGAAGAAACAGCAGCCACTCCTGAAATAAAAATAAATCAGCAATGAATTAAGGTTATATAATTCTGAAGAGCATATATGTGACTTGTTTCGAGATTTTTTTTCTACCCTCAAAGCCACCTTCCAACCCTTCCTGTTTCTAGGACGATCCGTATACCTCATACCTTCCACACCTGATTTATGCACCCTCTTCATTAGTCTATTCCTCTTCATCCTCTAAACCCCTCCTCAGCTCTCTGAATTATATTCTTTGTGACCCCATAATATCTTTTAATTTCTACAAAATGAACCGTGACATAACCAAGAGCATAGCTCATTTCCTGTATGTAGATACAAATAATTACTCCTGATTTAGAAGGAATGTACAAAAGAACTTGGTTATTCATTATTGATCATTTTCAGGACCTCACTCAAAAAGGATAAATTAGTATTCTAGACAGAAAAATAGCATTTATGCCAATATTTAAAAATGGTAAGAATTTTTATTTCATATGCTCAAATGGTAACCATTGAGCATATGAAATTTGTAACCACTGAGGATCTATGGCTCAATTGCTGACATGGATGAAAATGTTATGCATGTGTCCTTACGCCTATTGCTCCTCTTCACCTAAGTGGTGGCTGACTCCTGTAAGTCACATTGCATAGTGTGTTAGTAGTATACAGTGGAACCTTGATACTCGAACAGCTTTGTATCAGGATGCGACCCATGCCAGTTAACTAACACCCAGGTACCCATTTTATACTGATGGGTGAACACGGACAGCAGGTGTCTTATGGAAACACATGCTAATGTTATCCACCCGTACCGGGGATTTGAACTCCGGACCTCAGTGTGTGAGCTGAGTGCACTAGCGATCAAGCTACGGGACATCTTTCATCTACGTTAGGAGCAATTCACTCTACAGGATCGTGAAATGTTGCCGCAATAATGCCACATTAGTTACACATCCTTTTACCTAACATTATCATTAACTCTGAAGCCTCTACTGATCTACCACTCTGAAAACCCAAGGGCCTTTACAAAACATAATGTGCAGAAAACTCAGTTACCTGTGATATGGAGGTCAAACAGAAAGGCTTGGGTAACCAGAGAATATTTCACCAAATGGTTTAATGTTGTGTTTGGGCCAAGTGTAAAAAGTTATTTAGAGGAGAAAAAACCTGCCTCTGAAGGCCCTCGTCATAATGGACAATGCTCCAGCTCACCCTCCAAGCTTGCAGGACTATGTGCTGCTGGAGTTTTACTTCATCACTGTAAAGTTTCTTCCCCCTAACACAACTCCTCTCATTCAGCTCATGGATCAGCAGGTCACCAGTAATTTCAAGAAACTACACTAAAGCACTATTCCAGAGGTGCTCTGAAGTGACCTCTGACAGAGAGTAACCCAGAATTCAGCCATCCATAGTATGCTGGGGGCATTCCCCTCCACCCCCATTGCAGCCTTGGAGGCAGAGTCGGGGATAGTCCCTCTCTCGTCGGCGAGAACAGCGAGGAACTGCTTTTGACTCCATCATATGGCCTCTCTGCCTTGTACTCATCCCTGCCGCCTCTCTCCTCAGATGTGGGAGACAGCCTCTGTCCCCCCACGTTTGGTTCAGCCTTCCTTTGTGGCCAGGGCCCAGCATTCCCTGACCTGCCTTACACTTCCTGTGCTTGTGATGACTCCCTCCCCTCTTCACTCTCTGGTTACCCCCCTGGCTGGACCTGACGCGGTACATTCACCTGGATTGACATTACAGGAACAGGGAACCCCCTCAGTTAGCTGCATTTCTGTTTAAAGAGTTTCGCTCTGTTACATATGGCTCTTCATTCTCCGTCTACACGGACGGCTCAGCACAGACCTCCCACCCTTCCACATCCTCTGCGGCCTTCTTCGCTAATCTCTCCTCGTGTCAAACCTAGCTGTTAGACCCTGCTCATTCTGTACTGGCAGGAGAGCCTTTCACCATTCACCAGGCTCTGGCTTTTGTCCTAGATCACATTTCCCCACAGCCATTGGTTCTCTTCTCTGATTCCCAATCCTCCCTGGCACTTTTGTGCTCTGCCCTTCCACGGTCACTAAGTGTCCTCGTTCGTTGGACGCAATCTCTCCTGCGCTTCTTGTGGAGCCCAGGTTGGAGCATCTCCCTTCAGTGGGTACCCGCCCATGTTGGAATCCGAGGCAATGAAGTGGGAGATCGAGCGGCCTCCCTCGCGCACACACTTCCTACTATTACCCTTCTTGCCCTGGGCCACAGTGATTTCACAAGGGCTGTTTGGAAGGGAATCCACCATCAGTGGCAGGAGGGTCTGGCACACTCCCTCTCTTCTTCAGCGTTGGGCTCTGTCCGACCTTTTAATGGCCCCTGCCCTTGGGCTCACAGTTCCAACCGCTCGGTGGATGTTGCACTGACTCGCCTTCGAGTCGGGCACTCGCGACTGGCGGCTCATCTGTACCGCCTTCGGATGACAGACTCTCCATACTGCCCATGGTGTCCCTCACAGCCTGAGACGGTGGAATACTTCCTGTTGTGGTGCCCACGTTATCACTCTGCACGGACTACTCTCTGTGCGGCCTTGCGCATGCTTAGGGTGCACATTTTCACTCTACCTCTCCTTCTCAACGGGAAAGGGTTTCGCCCTCTGGACCGTTGGGAGATATTGGCCTGTACCTGCTCCTTCCTGCTGGCTTCAGGGTTTATCAGGGACATATAATACGCAGTTACTAGTCAAGACATTCTTCCACTTTGGTCGAGGTCCCCTCTCCTAGCACTGGACAGCCAGGCTCGATGTGGAGTAGGCTGTCAGTGGCCCTGAAACTCCACGAAAGAAGAAGAGTTTTGGAAAGATTACTTTGCTATTGCCCACTGCATAACTCTCATTGACAAAGCCTGTCAGGAAGTTTCATACAGAACAATGAACTCTGCTTGGAGGAATTTGTGGCCAGAAGCAGTGGCTGAAAAGGACTTTGAGAGCTTTGAGGCTGTGTCTATAGTGGAGGATATTGTCCTGGGCAGGCCCATGGGTTTGGATGTGAGTGATGGTGATGTAGAGGAGTTAGTGGAGGGGCACAGGGAAGAGCTGACCACTGAGGAGCTGCAGGAACTTGAGAAGGAAGCGCACAAGACTAAGATGGATGCTCTCTCTTTAGGCTCGGAAGAGGAGATAGACGACGCCCCTACTTCATTAATCAAGGAAATCTTTGCCAAATGGATGGACGCCAAAAACTTTGCAGAGAGGTACTACCCCAACAAAGCCCAAACAAGCCGTAAAAGCATTGTCCAGAATGACCAGACAATGTCACATTTCCGAAACATCCCGAGGAGAAGGCAGAAGCAAAGTTCTTCGGACAGATTTTGAGTAAAAGTCAAACCTGGTGAGCTTCAACCCAGGTCCAAATAGGAAAAAAGAGACAGAAAAGAGAAGGGGACTCTCCTTCTAAACAATAACATTTCCCTTCTCAGCACTATCCTAGTAGGCACTACTCTATTCAGGAAAGTAAAGTAAGGTTAAATTTGTATTTATTTCAACTAATTCTTTTGTATTTTTATATGTATTTTAGTATTAAGCAGTGTTTAAATTACATATTTTAGTATTAAGCAGTGTTTAAATTATTTTATACAACCCCATCAATGTATAATATGCCAATAACAATAGTATTTTTTTCCATGGGAATGGATTAATCGTTTTCCCTATAGTATTTCTTATGTGAAAATTCATTTCGTATAAATCCTGTTTGGTATAAGTCCAAGGTCCTGGAATGGATTAAGGACATATACCGAGGTATCACTGTATTCACTGATTGGCAAAATGTCTTCAAAATAAAGACACTCAGGTGTTGCATATGTTTAATTTATCAAAGTAAAGGTACAGAGAATATAAATTATGTTAATAACTATAACCACACTTACTTTGGCCTTAAAAAATATACAGTACAGTATATCATTATTTTCTTTATGCTTGCATTTAGTTCATGGTTAGCCTAAAATTAAGTTAAGCTGGGTGGTTAAATTAGGCAGTGCTATTTCATCCATAAATTGACATCATTTAAAAAATCCATAGTGACTAGTAACACTATTCGGTTGCTGATGCATTTGATTGAAAAAATTTTGCCTCGCTTCCCGATACAAAACCCAGTATGCGATACGATTCGTACGAGACGTGTCCACTTGTGGCCTGAACTCCCCCGTGTGTACCAGTGTTTACAACCTAGCCAGTGTGCGCGCATCTAAGGATACATTCGGTACATTCCATATTATCACTGTTTTTGGTGCTTGTTTCTGCAAAATAAGTCACCATGGGCCCCAAGAAAGCTCCTAGTGCCAACCCTTCGAGACCAAGGGTGCTAATGACTGTTGAAATGAAGAAAGAGATAATTGCAAAGTACGAAAGTCGAGTGTGTGTGTCGGAACTGGTCAGGTTGTATAGTAAACCCCAATCAACCATCTCTACTATAGTGAGCAGGAAAATGGCAATCAAGGAAGCTGTTCTTGCAAAAGGTGCAACTGTGATTACGAAACAGCGACCACAAGTGTTAGAAAATGTTGAGACTGTTATTGGTGTGGATAAATGAAAAACAGATAGCAGGAGATAGCATCTCTCAGGCGATCATTTGTGAAAAGGGTGATGAAAATCACCCTCACACAGCTATTGCAAGCCATGCTGGTGACTATTACACTGACAATGTTGTGAAACATTTTAGGAAAGTCATAAAGGAATGAGAGGTACAGGCCTCTATGGACAGATATGTTGTGCGACAGAAGTCCAGTGACTCTCAAGCTGGTCCTAGTGGCATTAAAAGAAGAAGGGAAGTAACCCCAGAAAAGGACTTGCTACCTCAAGTCCTAATGGAAGGGGATTCCCCTTCTAAACACTAAGACCATCCACACTCTCCCCTCCTCCCATCCCATCAATCATCACCAGATCTTCAATAAAGGTAAGTGTCATGTAACTGCATGTCTTCTTCAGTTTGTGTGTATTAAAATTAATATTTCATGTGGTAAAAAATTTTTTTTTTCATACTTTTGGGTGTCTTCCACGGATTAATTTGATTTCCATTATTTCTTATGGGGAAAATTGATTCGCTTTCCGATAATTTTGGTTTACAATGAGCTCTCAGGAACGGATTAATATCGTGAACCGGGGGTCCACTGTATTTTTCCATCTTCTGACTAAATTATGAATGAAATAATCTTGATATCAAAATAATAAATGTATTATTAATTTTTTAAATAAGAGCTGCAATTAAAATAATTTTATTCACTGTGGAAGGAAATCCATGTGTGAAATTTAAGAGATATCAGTTATAATGAGTACGTTCACAGGCCTATAAATATACATTTTCAGCTCAAAATAAAGCAGTACATGTCCAATAAGGCCATTAACTCACCCATTTACAGTGACTTAACCTAGATTAGCAAATATGTACTGTCTGTCTAGCAGAAAGCAAATAAGTGTTTGAATAGTTTATTTGTGTTTGATTTTGATGAGCACAATCTGGGCTGATGAATTTAAATCCTTTAAGGATTACTTGTAAAATCACAAAAAAAAAAAAAAAAAAAAAAAATGCTAGCTCTGTTTTTCTGAGGGACTGTAGGAATAGTTATCATTATGTCACTTGCTTTTGAAGAAAATGTATACGTACATGTATATATACATATATACATGCATGAGCATGTTCGATAGGAGTGAATGGAGACGAATGGTATTTGGGACCTGACGATCTGTTGGAGTGTGAGCAGGGTAATATATAGTGAAGGGATTCAGGGAAACCGGTTATTTTTATATAGTCGAACTTGAGTCCTGGAAATGGGAAGTACAATGCCTGCAATCTAAAGGAGGGGTTTCGGGATATTGGCAGTTTGGAGGGATATGTTGTGTATCTTTATATGTGTATGCTTCTAAACTGTTGTATTCTGAGCACCTCTGCAAAAACAGTGATTATGTGTGAGTGTGGTGAAAGTGTTGAATGATGATGAAAGTATTTTCTTTTTGGGGATTTTCTTTCTTTTTTGGGTCACCCTGCCTCGGTGGGAGACGGCCGACTTGTTGAAAAAGAAAATGTATAAACAAAACGTAATTATCTAAGTTAGAGTACAAATTTTTTTTATGAACCAAGATTAGTTGTGTAAATTGGAAATGGAAATACAAGGACCCCAATGGAAATACAAGGACCCCAATGGAAATAAGTGACACTTTGTGACTTTTTTTTAGGTTATCCTAGGTAATTTATACAAGGTATGATAATTGTACTTATGCGTACCTGTACGTAAATAAACTTACACGTCCAGGTGGTGAGTCTGAGGTATTCTGGATGACAGTTGATAATAAGTCTTGTAAAACAGCTGAGAGTTGCACAACGTCTGTGTCTGCAACAACCATACATGTGTGGCATCAAATATGATTAAATCTCGGTCCACAAGCGCTGTTATCCATCAGGGTTTTGTGCTCACCAGGAATATAAAAAATGGTTGTGTACACTGCAAGACTTACCTAAATGAAGAAGTAGCGTGTACTACTTCTTGTTGTTGTTGTTATGACACCTGACAGTGTACTACACTGACAGTCACGTGACACCTGTTATCTTCTCCAGTGTTACCACAACCTCCACTCTTGTAACGTCTACTACTGCAGTGTTACCACAACCTCCACTCTTGTAACTTCTACTACTGCAGTGTTACCACACATCCTCCACTCCTGTAGCTTCTACTACTGCAGTGTTACCACACATCTTCCACTACTGTAGCTTCTACTACTGCAGTGTTACCACACATCCTCCACTCCTGTAGCTTCTACTACTGCAGTGTTACCACACATCTTCCACTACTGTAGCTTCTACTACTGCAGTGTTACCACACATCCTCCACTCCTGTAGCTTCTACTACTGCAGTGTTACCACACATCCTCCACTACTGTAGCTTCTACTACTGCAGTGTTACCACACATCTTCCACTACTGTAGCTTCTACTACTGCAGTGTTACCACACATCCTCCACTCCTGTAGCTTCTACTACTGCAGTGTTACCACACATCCTCCACTACTGTAGCTTCTACTACTGCAGTGTTACCACACATCTTCCACTACTGTAGCTTCTACTACTGCAGTGTTACCACACATCTTCCACTACTGTAGCTTCTACTACTGCAGTGTTACCACACATCCTCCACTCCTGTAGCTTCTACTACTGCAGTGTTACCACACATCTTCCACTACTGTAGCTTCTACTACTGCAGTGTTACCACACATCCTCCACTCCTGTAGCTTCCACTACTGCAGTGTTACCACAACCTCCACTCTTGTAACTTCTACTACTGCAGTGTTACCACACATCCTCCACTCCTGTAGCTTCTACTACTGCAGTGTTACCACACATCTTCCACTCCTGTAGCTTCTACTACTGCAGTGTTACCACATCCTCCACTCCTGTAGCTTCTACTACTGCAGTGTTACCACACATCCTCCACTCCTGTAGCTTCTACTACTGCAGTGTTACCACACATCCTCCACTCCTGTAGCTTCTACTACTGCAGTGTTACCACACATCCTCCACTCCTGTAGCTTCTACTACTGCAGTGTTACCACACATCTTCCACTCTTGTTGCTTCTACTATAGCAGTGTTACCACACAGTTGCGTAGATTATTATACATGTGCAGAGAACCTAGGGTAACCTAAAAAAAGTCAGACAAAGTGATTAATTTCCATTGGGGTCCTTTTAGTTGTTAGTTTAATACCTTTATTATGTACCCCACACCCATCCTGTGGGCGGTAGTCAAAAGATTACAAAGGTACATAATGGGTCCAGGGACTGGACCCCAAAGTTATGATAGCTGAACTAGTTACAAAGGTAATGAACTCCAGGTAGATCTGGTCACAATCATGACAAGTTACAAAGGTGATGAATCAGCCTCACTCCTATACATGGTTACAGTCTTTTTAATACCTTATTATTATATTATACAGGATATAATATCTTATTATACTGCTATTATGAAAGGTTGGATGACATTTAGTTGTGCATGTAGAAATCCCAAAGTTATGTTGAACATTTCAGGCATTACTGGCGAAACGTTTCCAAAATTTAGATACCCAAATGCTGCACAAGTGTCTTATTGATCAACTTGTCTCTTATCTAAACCACTTATTTAAGGCACAAGCTTTGCTGACCCTTAAAACCAACAGTAACATCAAACCTCTAGGTAAGTAAGATTATTTAGGTACAGGTACACGTAAATACAGTTACACAAATTATCATACAAATTAACATATGTGTAAATTACCTAGGATAACCCAAAAAAAAGGTCACAGTGACTTGTTTGCACTGTGGTCCTTGAACTAGACCTGGATGTCAGCGTCAACCTTCAAGTGTGGACGTCCCGCTCGAACCTGAACATCCTTTACGGGTGGTTCCTTAAGAGATTTCGTTCGGATTTTTAACCCTAGAAGGTTAGCCACGTAGGATAACCCAAGAAAGGCAGTGCGTCATCGAGGGATTGTCTGTCTTATTTCCACTGGGGTCCTCAGTCTTGTCCCCCATTACAGTCGACTAACCTCTGGCTGTCTTCACCACTCCAGTCGACTAATATCTGGCTGTCTTCACCACTCCAGTCGACTAACCTCTGGCTGTCTTCACCACTCCAGTCGACTAATCTCTGGCTGTCTTCACCACTCCAGTCGACTAACCTCTGGCTGTTTTCACCACTCCAGTCGACTAACCCCTGGCTGTCTTCACCACTCCAGTCAACTAACCTCTGGCTGTCTTCACCACTCCAGTCGACTAACCCCTGACTGTCTTCACCACTCCAGTCGACTAACCCCTGGCTGTCTTCACCACTCCAGTCGACTAACCCCTGGCTTTCTTCACCACTCCAGTCGACTAACCCCTGGCTGTCTTCACCACTCCAGTCGACTAACCCCTGGCTGTCTTCACCACTCCAGTCGACTAACCTCTGGCTGTGTTCACCACTCCAGTCGACTAACCTCTGGCTGTCTTCACCACTCCAGTCGACTAACCTCTGGCTGTCTTCACCACTCCAGTCGACTAACCTCTGGCTGTCTTCACCACTCCAGTCGACTAACCTCTGGCTGTCTTCACCACTCCAGTCGACTAACCTCTGGCTGTCTTCACCACTCCAGTCGACTAACCTCTGGCTGTCTTCACCACTCCAGTCGACTAACCCCTGGCTGTCTTCACCACTCCAGTCGACTAACCTCTGGCTGTCTTCACCACTCCAGTCGACTAACCTCTGGCTGTAATAATGTTGGTAGAATTACCGACAATATGTAAAGTAAAAGGACTTAAGTACAACTAATATGACATTTTATTGTGGCAACGTTTCGCTCTCCAGGAGCTTTATCAAGCCGTTGCAAACAGAACATGGACATACAGGGTATATATAGGCTCTGAGTCTATATATACCCTCAAAGCTTGACACAGCTCCTGTGTCAAGGCTTGACACAGTTCCTGTGTCAAGGCTTGACACAGCTCCTGTGTCAAGGCTTGACACACCTCCTGTGTCAAAGCTTGACACCTCCTGTGTCAAGGCTTGACACACCTCCTGTGTCAAGGCTTGACACACCTGTGTCAAGGCTTGACACACCTCCTGACACATTAGTCGCACTTGTGCCCTTTTACCCACATATAATAAGCAGTCAGTGACCCTTACAAACCCAACAAGACGTAGTAGTGGTAGTTTACTCTGAGTATCCTGAAGAAGCACACAGTAAACTAGAAACTGTAAGATTCACCAGTATACAATGCCTCCAAAACCACAGGTAACAGCATTTTCAATGTAAATGTCTGGATGAAGCCTTCTGAACACAGTATTGTATATATAATGACTTTTGACACAGTTGATATCAGCTACAAGAACTATACTACAAACATTGTGAGAATCTCCTTATTACAATGTGAAACTACATTATCATCACGCCAGAGCACTTAAAAAATACACTCATAACATCAATGCCATATTAAAGAAGATTAAAAGGTACAATATCGTTGTTGGAACAGTTCATGTATAACAGATGGAGAGGAAACTTTAAGTAAGTTTATTCAGGTACATGTGGACATAAATGAAGCTACACAAATTATCATACATACTAATATATGTGTAAATTACCTAGGATAACCCAAAAAAGTCAAAGTGACTTGTTTCCATTGAGGCCCTTTAGAGTATGCTGAAGTCCTTACTTAATAATAATAATAATAATCTTTATTTCTATAATTACATGATAAAACTTATTCAGACTATAGCTGACATCAGTGACATAGTATATAGACAGTCCCTGGTTATGCAGAACATTTCTCACAACCTACGTTAATTTTGTCCTCCAGGATGTGACCCACACCAGTCGGCTAACACCCAGATACCTATTTACTGCTAGATGAACAGGGGCAGTAGGTGTAAGGAGACATGCCCAGTGTTTCCAGGTCATTGCTGACCTGAGGATGGTCTAAGATGAACTGAAATGTCATCTAAAGTTTTCCTTCAAAGTGTGAGTTATTTGTAGAGTGCAGTGATGGTATTTCTTGATTCCATCTTTTACATTTCAGTAATTTAATGTTTATCCTCAGCGTATTTTGGCGATAAAATATCAGTTAGGATGTTCATTATTAATTTGGTTCTGCCATGGAGATAGTTATAGTATATATATATATTGGGCAGTGAAGAAAAAATAAGTTAATTTTATTGGCAGAAAGCTTTGTTTATGTTTGCTGTGATTGACTCAAGACATTGACTTAAATACTAACAGTTAAATGGCCAATGCTATATTCAAGCCAAAATAATGATATTTTTGCTATTATCTCCCAAAATAACAATTTGCCCAAAAAAAACTCACTTATTCTGTGTTGTAGACAAGTTGTATTTTAAAATATACAATAATGCCCAAGTTCCATCTAGGTCCAACATTCATTAATAGCCCATAACTCTATCAAAGACCTGATTAAAATGCTAACTAAATGTAACAAACATACTTGGTTATGCAGCTACTCACACTGTATTAAAAGTCAAATTAGAAAGGTTTGGAGTAATGTATTGCACCCTACAAATATACATGTAATACTGTCAGCATAGTTGCTGATCCCCTGTATGTGTAGTGTAGCTTATCTGAGTATCATAGTTAGTACCATCCATATGTATTATATAGACGACCCCTTGCTAGACTTAGCGGCTAGCATGTGACGTCACGTGACCGAGCTGTCAGCATAGTTGCTGAGTATCATAGTACCATCTATATGTATTATATAGATGACCCCTTGCTAGACTTAGCGGCTAGCATGTGACGGCATGTGATGCGACATGTGAGCGTCAGATGCTCTGCCTCTCTCTCAGTTCACAGATAGACCTACAGGCGTCTACAAGCAGGCTGGGTCCTTCCCCTGACAACTCTGCTAATATAAGTGTATACAACCCAACAAGTGTGTTTATCTCCAACCATCATATCTCCATGGAACCCTCCCAACAATACAGCCTCTCCTCTCTTAGCAATGTACTCATTTACTGACGACTCGGACTTACGACGGGCTCTCTGACCAGTATGCGTATCTAAATAATGTATATTAGAGCTGATTTCCTCTATTCTGTTTATTACATTATACAGTATAAACATTTAAAAATATACTAAAAATGTTATAAATGGTGCAAAGGTGACATTAAAACAATATCAAAGATGGTTAACACAAACCCACTACCATTATAGTATGCTCCTCACTTAGCAACAAATTCATTTACCAACATGGTCTTAGGAACAGAACTCCAACATTAAGTGAGGAGAGACTGTATTCAATAATCATGCAGTGCACTTCTTGTAATAAAGGATGTGATTTTGAATGTGATGGTTGAGAGATTTTAAAGAAATGCTAAAACATTATCTCCTCAGAGAGACGATTACTGATAACCCTGAGGGAAGCACATAATAACAAATATGGGCTTAGTACTGAGTAACCCACACAGGTTTACTGTGTTTCTTGACTATTAATTCTCTAAGTGAGGGGTAACTGGGTAATGCTACTCATAATATTTCAAAATATGTATATTACTGTATAAATACATTGTGAGATTTTTATTTTTCCAAATTAAGATGACATAAGATTTGTTACAGTAACTATTGCAGTACAGCTATTGTATTCTGTCTTATACAGGTGTCATCTACTGGTATGTTTTATTATTTTTCAGGATGTGATTATTATTGTTATTACTCAGAGGTATTATTATATGTACTTTGTTTTAATTATATATCATTATATTATTTTTATCATCATTATTATTGTTATAATGTACATATTATTGTTGTTATAATGTACATATTATTATTAGTGTTATAATGTACACATCAGTACATATATTAATATTATTATTATTAATATTACTGCTATTGTTTATCACTCAATTCACTGGTACAGTATTATTTCCATAACAAGATGCTGACTATATTATGCACTTTAGGTACATATAAATTTCAAAACATGTACTGTATGATTTATCTTGCACTTGTTCATGAATATTGTTACAGTAATACCTGGAGTACACCTGGAGAGGGTTTCAGGGGTCAATGCCCCCACAGCCTGGTCACAGACCAGGCTGTAGTACAGTATTACCAGATATTCTTGCTTTTTATTATTATTATTATTATTATTATTATTAATATCATGTCATTACAATTTCGTGAGTCATTATTATTATTATTATTCTTGTATCTTATAGTTCGTTTGAAAGTAGTACAGTGGTACCCTGAGTTTCGTACAGCTCCCAACTTGAGCAATTATGTAAGTGTATTTTTGGAGGGTCTGAAACGGGCTAATCTAATTTACACTATTCCTCGTGGGAACAAATTCGTTTGGTAATGGCAATTGAACAGCCTTCTGGAACAAATTATGGCCGAAACTCGGGTTACCACTAAGGGCAAGCAGATTGCAAACTACAATAGACTCATCAAAAGTAACTACTATATTTTTTTTGCCATATAAGGGACATTAGCATTTAAGGCACACCCCAGTTTTGGCAGACATATTCTGGGACAAATAAAAATATGCATACCTGCTTCAAAATGATAGTGAGGTAGTAGCTGCCTGCTTATGCACACAGCTTAGCTGAGAGAGATGGAGCCTTGCACAGCCTATCATCTGCCGCACTGCCTCAAGTCATGAAACAAACATTACTTGTTGTTTATAGATGGCTAATTTACAGTTATTTACAAGTGTTGAAACTGGTTTGCTTATTAAAAACCAGTAATACAGTATGTAACTTACAATTTATATTAGTTACTAATCGCTCTAAAGTAATCTGAGAAACAGTTTTGTAGGGGAAGGTGGGGGTGTATTTGGAGTGTCCTTTAATGGTCCTGCTGAACTGAAATCACCATTACCAGTAACCCAAAGCCTACCCTTCTAAGGTGCATGGTGATTTTATGAGATTTCTCTTTCACAGGGGAAAAGCAGCATGCCTTATATGCCTGAAAATACAGTACATATGACAGGTTATATATTATCCTACATCCCCCCTATTTTATCTTTAATTAATATTTTTTTTATTGTAGGCAAAAAAAGGATCACCTCCCAAGGCACAGGTAGTTAAAGATGCACCTGAAGAGGACAGCAAAGATGTTGCGTTGGAGAGATTTAGTTTAGAGTTACGCTGGTGTATACAGCAACTTGAACTTTCTATGGAGAAAAAGAAAGGAAAATCAAAACAAGGTACAGTATTTAGCTTTAATTATATAATTTTTATGCAATGAGTTTTTCTCTGCCTTGCAGTACAGTTTCTGTGCAACGAACATAACAGCTGATTCTTACATAGCCATACAACAAAATTTCTGTTTTCATTAATACAATAAAGCTTAGATTTTAACAGACAATTAGGGAAAGATAATGTCTGATAATGCCAACTGTCTAATTCTGGTGTTAAAAAGCACTACTGATATCACAGTACCTCCTGTGCCAGATAAGTATTATCAGAGAGAAAGAAATTAATGTATATTTCTTGCAGATTCCATCATACATTGACTTATTTCTTCATGATAAAGTTGATAAATTAGCCAAAGAAAGAACAGTCCTAAAAGAAAAAAGTGGAAAATGTCTTTAGTATGTTTGTGTCAAGCATTAGGGATAATATTAGGAAAGAGGTAAATTATGAATCTAAACTTCATAGGAATACAGTTAGAAGCATGACTAGATATATAATGTACTTTGATAACATCAGTCAGATGACTGATGTAGTAGCCAAGCTTAGGCATGGTTACAGGTACAATATTTCCTGGAATTTAGAATTTAAATAGAAGTTATACTGTATATTAGTGTCATCAAAAGTCTTATTACTGTTTAATTTTATGTTAATCTCTGTTTATTATGTTAAATGTTAAACAAAACTTTAACATTAATATTCTCTCCCCAGCTGATGATATGGTAAAAGCACACAAGACTCTGACCAACAGTAAAGCACCACTCATAAAGAAGAGGCAGATAATGAATGCTTTATTTGGGGATTACAGGAAGAAAATGGCCGAGGAGGAAAAGAAGTTTAGAATACGTAATTATCATATTCATTTTTGATGTACTGTAATTATTTATAACCTAATATGACAGCTTAGGATCAAGCTAAAGATAGGGTTTTTCATTCATAAAGAAAAATATATTGATGACTTAATATATTAAAAATTATTAAACTCCTCTCTCCTTTACAGAACCACCAAAAATGAAAAGCAAGTGTGTTCTTCCAAGGGACTCTGTATTCTTTAAGAAATCTCATGAACAACTACATCACAAAACAGAAGACAAAGAATCAAGTACCACAGAAGCCAGCTCTGTAAATGACTCTACTGATGATACTCACAGTACTGAAGCACAAGAAAGCTGTGCTCAGGACTATGGTGAAGATAAAACAAATAATGATAAGTACAATGTGATGTTGACTGACTGTAAACCAACTGAAAATACTTTCAAATTTAATTTTTCAGTGCCTTCTTAGACATAAATTTATTTAAATCAGATCTCTTTTATTTTCCTCTAGTCACTTGGAGCACAATATCATACAGCTTTTATTCTTCCAATGCAGGCAACAAGGCAAGAAAGAACTGATCACAAAATTGGATAAGATAAATCTATACTATACGAAAGGCAAAAACTTCATGCTCACCAAACTGCAGTACTGTATAGGAATGCTAATAGTATATATCCCAGAGATAATGCTATGGAACAGTCTACCCATCAAAAATGATGAAGCCAAAACTGTATGTATTGTACTTTTTATTACATTCATGGAGGGAGGACTAAATCTGTAGGGGTTATAGAGCACTTGGAAGAAATGGTTGGCAGTCAGGTACAATACAGAGAAGGGGAAGATAGGTTTCATTCCTTGGATCAAGAGTCCCTAATCAACATCAGTGTATGTTTTGCACTATAATTCAAAATTTATTTGTAAAAACTTGTACAAAATGGGGAGGACCCCACAATAGGAGGAGTGGGCTGGACTAAACCTATTTGTCTTGAGAAGATGGGCAGAAATTGGTGACATTATTTACACATGATGCTTTGGTTTTTCCAGACAAGATGATACAGGCTCCTCCAAGGGAAAAGTGGTGCTTTAACTTGGTGAATGGATCTTCATCCAAGAAATTTGAGCTATTTCTCTTAGATCAAACCCACTTACCCCCAGCCTTCTCATTCCCTACGTGCCATAGGACCCTAAAAGGTTTAACATTTCCCAATGAGTAGAATATTTGTACATGTGCATCATGCTTTAGATATCACACTGAATGTATCAGAATGATATCACACTGATATCATTCTGATACATGAACATGAATGTTGCAGCAAGGAGAAGGCTGGAGGCAGTGGAGATGTCATGTCTGAGGGCAATGTGTGGTGTGAATATAATGCAGGGAATTTGTAGTTTGGAAGTTAGGAAGAGGTGCGGGATTACCAAAACTGTTGTCCAGAGGGCTGAGGAAGGGTTGTTGAGGTGGTTCGGACATGTAGAGAGAATGGAGCGAAACAGAGTGACTTCAAGAGTGTATCAGTCTGTAGTGGAAGGAAGGCGGGGTAGGGGTCGGCCTAGGAAAGGTTGGAGGGAGGGGGTAAAGGGGGTTTTGTGTGCGAGGGGCTTGGACTTCCAGCAAGCATGCGTGAGCGTGTTTGATAGGAGTGAATGGAGACAAATGGTTTTTAATACTTGACGTGCTGTTGGAGTGTGAGCAAAGTAACATTTATGAAGGGGTTCAGGAAACCGGCAGGCCGGACTTGAGTCCTGGAGATGGGAAGTACAGTGCCTGCACTCTGAAGGAGGGGTGTTAATGTTGCAGTTTAAAAACTGTAGTGTAAAGCACCCTTCTGGCAAGACAGTGATGGAGTGAATGATGGTGAAAGTTTTTCTTTTTCGGGCCACCCTGCCTTGGTGGGAATCGGCCAGTGTGATAATAAAATAATAAAACATGAACATCACGTGGTGTGTTGTAGTAAGAGAATTACCCATGCCCATTAAATAGGCCTGTGTACATTCTTCTCACACAAATGATGTCTACTGAATGAAAGTATACCTAAAAGATTTTTATTGTATTTTTGCTGTTGAAATCATTTTTACTAGAACTTGTTGTGCAAGCACTGAAATTCAGCACCCCTTCAAGGGAGGTGTCTTGATGTCATTGAAGGGCTCTTGATCCAAGAAATTGGAGATACTCTCCCTTTCCTTGAATCGAATCTAATTGCCTTCCATATCCCAAGGAATGGCCCATGAGGCCATACAATTCGATACAGGTGGATGATCCAGCTACACTAGTGACTCCAACCTTTGGGATATTAAAGAATACAAATCTATACACCTTTGGTGGAGCAGTTCACAACTAATGAATAAATTGGATATGCTGTTAGATGATGATTTGTCCCACTTCTCAGCTATGAATGCATATCACTCTTGAGAAGTCCTAATAGTTCTTATCTTTGCAACTGACATATGTCAAATTGCAAATTCTCTGCCATTCTCCTGTTAGTTCTGAGTACTGTACAACTGTGCAGTACTAATACAGTCTGCATGATCAGAACTGTGCAAACTCCAAAAGATGTTTTGTTAGAAGCAATGAAGTTAGTAATATCAAGGGAAGCCTTGACACAACTTAGTGAACCCAAATAGTCGTAAAAGTTGTCCATGGAACAACAGAGACAGCTGGTGTAGGATTGTACATGTGTATCTACTCTGACACCTATTTACCATTTAGTTTTAATCATTAGAATGGTGCTGTTAATCATAGGGAAGCAGACAAGCTGTGGCAGTTATTTAGTTGATGTTCTGAAAACAATGCTCACTCTGAGGTCCTCTTTCAGGGAGGTTTGCAGTCTTTGTCCCCCCATGTCTGTACTGTTTTCAGTTGTCTTTGCCTTTCTTTGCACTTGCTGGGGTTAAATTCAAATTGCCACTTTTCTGATCAGCTTGTCTAGATCAGTGTGTAGTATTTTCTGGTCTGCTCCTGCCCATTTTCTTATTAGTTTCATATCTGCAAATAGTCCCTATTTCAATTTCTTCTGTCATAACGTTTATGTACACAGTAACAGTACTGTTCCTAGTACTGACTTGTGGCATCCCACTCATTATACTTGCCCATTCTGACACCTCCCAGACAATAACTTATTGTTTCCTACCTGTTAAGTATTCCTTGATACAGTGTAGTACTTTCCCTTTTATTTTTGCCTGGTCCTCCAGATTTTGTCCAAATTGTTTATCTCTTGTGAGGTACTGTATTGAGTGCCTTCTTACAGTCCAGAAATGTGCAATCCACCCATCTGTCTCCTGTTATCTTATCCTAGACTTCTAGCAGATTTATGAGACCTGAGTTATCATCTCTTAAAACCATACTGGCATTTTTTTATGAACCTTCTCCAGGTGCTCAACTATTCTTCAGATTATCTTCATCATAACCTTACATAATATGCATGTCAGTGATACTGGCCTGTAGTTTAATGCTACCTGTCTGTCCCATTCCTTAAATATAAGGATTACATTTGTTGTTTTCACCTCTGGCAGATTCCCTGTTTCACCTAACTTGTTCAAAATTGCAGTTAGTACTCCATGTTGTTCTGCTCCTTCTCTCAGGACCCATTGAGAAATATTGTTGATCACATTGCCTTCAAGATATCTAACTTACTCGGTAGTTTCTTCACCACTTCTCCCATTTTGTGTATTGTGTCCAGTACTCGTTGATGCACTCTTCTTCCTTGGCTCTCTAGTAATGTTTCTGTTTCCACTGAGATTCCTCTAAGTCGTTTGTCAATTCCACATAGACTTTCTGGTCATTTCTATTTCCTTCCTTCTTCAGCCATATTACGTGGTCCTTCAGTGTTGTCTATTTTGATGTGGCTGTATAACAACTTTTGCTCAGATTTGGAGTTTGATGCTGTCATTCTCAGTTATCATCCAGCCTTTCTTCTTACCTATGGGTATTTGGATATGTATCTTCTGATTGCTTCCCTATTCTCCTGTTTTCTTTTCTTTCTATATTTCTTCCTCTCTTGTTGCATTTTTAGCTTTTGACTCTCTGAACCTTTAGGTAAACTATGGGCATACTTTTTCTTGCCTGTATTTAGCAACTAAGTTTATTTAGGCACAGGTACGCATAAGTACAATTCTTCTTTCAACAAACCGGCCATATCCCACCGAGGGAGGGTGGCCCAAAAAGAAAAACAAAAGTTTCTCTTTTTTAAATTCAGTAATTTATACAGAAGGGGTTACTAGCCCCTTGCTCCCGGCATTTTAGTCGCCTCTTACAACACGCATGGCTTACGGAGGAAGAATTCTGTTCCACTTCCCCATGGAGATAAGAGGAAATAAACAAGAACAAGAACTAGAAAGAAAATAGCAGAAAACCCAGAGGGGTGTGTGTATATATATGCTTGTAAATGTATGTGTAGTGTGACCTAAGTGTAAGTAGAAGTAGCAAGACGTACCTGAAATCTTGCATGTTTATGAGACAGAAAAAAGGATACCAGCAATCCTACCATCATGTAAAACAATTACAGGCTTTTGTTTTACACTCACTTGGCAGGATGGTAGTACCTCCCTGGGTGGTTGCTGTCTACCAACCTACTACCTAGAATAAGTACAATTCTTCTTTTGAACACACCGGCTGTATCCCACCGAGGCGGGGTGGCCCAAAAGGAAAAATGAAAGTTTCTCCTTTTACATTTAGTAATGTATACAGGAGAAGGGGTTACTAGCCCCTTGCTCCCGGCATTTTAGTCGCCTCTTACAACACGCATGGCTTACGGAGGAAGAATTCTGTTCCACTTCCCCATGGAGGTAAGAGGAAATAAACAAGAACAAGAACTAGAACGAAAATAGAAGAAAACCCAAAGGGGTGTGTATATATATGCTTGTACATGTATGTGTAGTGTGACCTAAGTGTAAGTAGAAGTAGCAAGATGTACCTGAAATCTTGTATGTGTATGAGACAGAAAAATGGATACCAGCAATCCTACCATCATGTAAGACAATTACAGGCTTTCGTTTTACACTCGCTTGGCAGGACGGTAGTACCTCCCTGGGAGGTTGCTGTCTACCAACCTACTACCTAGGATAAGTACAATTATCTTGAAGAATTGAGACACTTGTGCAACACATGGGAATCTTTATTGAAGAAACGTTTCGCCACACAGTGGCTTCATCAGTCCAATACAAAGTAGAAATGGGTAAGGAGAGGAGGAGTTCGAGGTAATCAGTCCCTCAACCTCCTCGAACTCCTCCTCTCCTTACCCATTTCTACTTTGTATTGGACTGATGAAGCCACTGTGTGGCGAAACGTTTCTTCAATAAAGATTCCCATGTGTTGCACAAGTGTCTCAATTCTTCAACTTGTCGGTTTTCAAAACCATTCACCACTACAATTATCTTAGTGTAAATTATCTATAATAAATCCCCAAAAAAGTCAGTAACTTGTTTCTGCTTCTGGGTATAAATTTTTCCTCTGTCTCCTGGCACTTTCTAGACAGCCTCCCATTCCCCAAGCGCTGTATGATTCCTATTGATTTAGTGCGTTTCCATAAATATAATCAAGCCTCGAAAAATGTGTTCCCCAACTTGACTGCAAGTTTCCTTGCCTAGCAATAACTTTATGTGAAGGATAAAGAAGAGTAGTAGAGGTCACAATGAAGGCTGGAGGTGTGTTGGTGGGTAAGAAGAGATGAAGAATATTAGTGAAGTGTATAATGCTTGGGAATGTTGGAAAAAAGAGAGATGGCAGGAGGTGTGTTGGTTGGCAAGGGGAGATGAAGAAGAGTAATGAAGTGTTGTGTAATGCTTGTGAATGTTGGAGGAGAAATGTAAGAGTGTAGTTGTTCATAATGAGGGTTGGAGGAGAGGTGTGTTAGAGGGTAAGAAGAGATGATGAAGAGTACTGGAGAAGTGTATAATGCTTGTGAATGTTGGAAAAAGGAGAGATGGCAGGAGGTGTGTTGGTTGGCAAGGGGAGATGAAGAAGAGGAGTGAAGTGTTAGTCGTGTAATGCTTGTGAATGTTGGAGAGGAGAAATGTAAGTGTAGTAGTTCATAATGAAGGCGGGAGGAGAGGTGTGTTAGAGGGCAAGAAGAGATGATGAAGAGTACTGGAGAAATGTATGTCTGTGAATGTTGGAGAGGAGAAATGTAAGTGTAGTAGTTCATAATGAAGGCGGGAGGAGAGGTGTGTTGGAGGGCAAGAAGAGATGATGAAGAGTACTGGAGAAGTGTATAACGCTTGTGAATGTTGTAAAATGAGAGGTATATTAAGAGTATAGTAGTTCATAATGAAGGCGGGAGGTGTGCGCACCAATATGGCGAGCTGACTGACCAATCAGAGGCTACCCTGGGCCAGCCTCCATGTTTGTTTGTTTCTCCAGTGTTTGAGAGAAGGACAGAGAAACTCGCTAGAAAGTTGGATATTTCAGCTTGAATTTTCAGTTGAAACTGACCCTATATTAAATGCAGGTAACTATAACCTCCATTAGTCGAAGCTCCTAAACCCTAAAGAGAGATTAATGTAAGGAAATAAGGTAAAACTGGCGAATGGCGATGCCAGACTGCTCGGCCATAACCTGGGAATGTTTACCAATGTTATATGATGATCAGCTGATTTGTCCCTTACCTTGTGTTGCTTCACCTGTCTTACCTGGCACACTCATCTCTCCCACCTCATACAACTTACACATACCCACTCAACGTAAAAATAAACGTTTTCCTTATTGGGTGTTACTTAGAGATACAAAATGAGAGGTAGACTACCACTGATGCTTTTGTGACAGTTATCGTAGTTTACAACACCCACTTTTAGTGCTGTTCTTCCAACTGTGCTTTTGACACCAATAATATTTAGTTTGAAGTAAAGCAAATGATTTTTTATGGGGATGAATTTATTATAAATTATAGTGTAATGAAGGGTCCCAGAAATAATAAAATACAGGAAGTTGCACTGACATCTGGTTTCTAGCTCGGATATTTACAGTTTTAAGGAGAAGAGCAAATGGTGTTATGAATATACATATTATGCAGAATATAAAACATGCCATGTATACCCATAAAGAAATAAAATGCAAGGTTTATTGAGGGCTTTTCCCTAGCTTATGGCAAGACTGAATCCACAGCCACTCCAGTTACTGGGCAGACCTATCACTACTTAACTTCATAAAGTGATTAATACACATCACTCCTCCAGTTACTCCTTGTGAGGTGTCCCGTAGCTTGATTGCTAGCACACTCAGCTCACACACTGAGGTCCTGGTTTGATCCCTGGTATGGGTGGACACATTAGGACATGTTTCCTTAAGACACCTGCTGTCCATGTTCACCTATCAGTAAAATAGGTACCTGGGTGTTAGTTGACTGGTGTGGGTTCCTTCCTGGGGACAAAATTAACCTAATTTGCCCAAAATGCTCTGCATAACCAGGGGCTTTCTGTATAGTAGTATGTCATTGATGTCAGCTAGGCCTGTATACCTTGTTCATGTATACCTTGTACATGTACTTGTAGAAATTATTGTGGGTTTAATGCTTTGTTATGATTATAATTATAAATCCTCCAGTTACTGTGAAGACCATCACTAATTAACTTCATAGACTGAGTAATATACACATCTTCCATAGCACAAAGATGCTAATACAATACTGTATATTCAGTAGCTTTTTGTAGAAATTTAAGTAAATAAAATACACTACATTGTCAGAACGTTAATAATTATATTGTACAGTAATATAATTTTCAGTACCGGTAACAGCTAAACATTATTGATCTTAACTTATAAGGGATAGCAAAATGTTGACATTAAATAAGGGTATTCTTATGTTTTATGGCACTATACTAATTTCTTTTAAGACTATTTAATATACAATGGCAATACATAAGGAAGATTTGTACGTATTTCAAGATAGTCAAACTAACTAATGAAATGGCAAGTTATGAATCTGAGATCTTGAAATATTAGAACACAGCAACTACATTTGTTCCTGTACTGATATTTCTTTTTCAGATTTAACAGAAATGCTGCTTTATTCATTTATTTTATTCACATTTATTACTTGAATTGTTGATTTTTTTCACAATGAAGGCTGCATTAGGATAGGTTCATTTAAATCTTTTGAGGCTAAAATGAGCAGGCTTGTGTGTGTTGAGGTATCATGTATGGTATGTCTTATGGTTCTTGAAGTGTTAGTAAGAATCATTTAAAACTAATAACCTTGGGATATATATAAATTTGATTAATGTCTATTACTATCATGTATTGTTACTAGTTATTATGTACTTTGTTATCCTGGTCATGTTAAATGTTATGTTGCTAGTTATTGCGTGTTTAGTTTCTTGACCCTGTTAATTGTGATGTGCTTTATGATATGGTTGTTAGGTAATATCCTTGCTACACGCTGTTGTGTGTGATCTACCTTGATTATGTGCTGGGGTCTTTTTGGACATCAAATTACATTCTTAGTTAACTGGAGTTTTGGTGTACTAATAAGCATTGTCATATGTTATCTAATGTTACTACATTGTTATACTATATTATGTTCTGTGTATTAATAGGTGGTGTCATGTATTATACAATACCTGCATTTTTATGTATAGTAGTAAGTTTGTTATGTGTACAGTAGCTATGGGATTTTGTAAGCATTCATGCTATTCTATATTATTTTATACTATGTATCATGTTTTTTGTACTTATGGTAATGTGTGTTTTTGTCATTATTTTATGATATATATCTTATTGTTAGTGATTTTGAATGTTGTATTCAAATTTGTAAAATGGTTTTAAGTGTTCCAGTGTAACATATGTTATCTGGTGTTATATACACTGATGTTTAAAGTATCACTGTTGTGTTTTTTCACCAAGCAGCACTATCTTATTTATATTTTTGTTGTTAATTATTTTACTTTTGTGTGGCCTTTTAATTTATTATTTTAAGTATTGTATAGTAACATGGAATATATTATGGTTGTCTCTGTGGTGCCAATTTTGTCATATATATATATATTTTTTTTTTTTTCTTTTAGAATTTTCCAGTTGTTTTGGCACACAACTAATTTGAGATCCTATTTCAGCAGTCTACCACTCTTATTTATTAAGACATATTTTGTAGTAACATTTCAGCACTGCACTTACCATCTCTTATTTCTCCTTTTGTGTGTGCAAAAAAATACAACGGAACCACAGTTTGTCTTTAATTTGTTCCAGAGAGTCTGACGAAAACTGAATGTGACGAAAAGTGAAGCAATATTTCCCATAAGAAATAATGTAAATCCAATTAATCCATCCCAGACACCCAAAAATATTAACAAAAAATACATTTTATAGAGAATAACTAATAGTTTTACATACAGAAAACGATGAGAAATAAATATAAAGCGCTACTGAAATGGATAAATGAACATTTAAATCACTTTACCTTATTAAAGACTTGTTGGCGTATGGAAGACAGTGAGGAGGGGAAAGGGAAGAGAGGTTATCTCTACCACCATCACTACCACCCTGTACCACCATCACTACCACTCTCTACCACTACTACCCTCTTCCACCGTCACTACCACCCTCTGCCACCATTGAATTCTATCGTGTTTCTCGCCTTCTTCATCAAAGGGCTGGCCACTGGGAACTTTCTTTAGCTCCATGGTGGGTTATTTAGCAGTCACACTCAATAAACAAGCACAGAAAACAATAGATTATTAGGAAATGTTTTGTATGAATGCACAGGGTAATGTTCACTCAATGAGAAACAAAGCCAGACTGACTCAGATGCACGCGTGGGATGCTTTGTGTGGGTGTGGGCAGACGGACATGTTTGGTACAGCAGACGAAAATCGACGTGAAGAATGAAAAGTGGGACAGTATTTTGACGAAAAAATTGTCAGACACCGAATTCAACGAAAACCAGGGCAAACAAAAACTGAGGTTCCACTGTAATATACATTACTATCTTTGCCTCGATTGTCTGATAATAGCAGATAGGCCTCCATCCATATAGTAGGAGATAGCCCTCTGTTGATAGCCTCAGTACAGACTATAAACCTGTCTGCTATCAGCCTTTTTCATATGATGTTAATTGGTGTTTTGCAAGATTCTGTTTTGTTTCCTACTTTTTTCATTAATGATTTGCTCATGTGCATACGACTGAACTCTTCTTCATACTTCTGTTGCTGCTCATTCACCATCACACTTTGTAGTCAATTTATCTTTGTCTGGTTTTAATTTCATCTGTGGGGAACTTACTAGTACTCAAGTTCAGCTTTACAGAAATAAAATTGTGCCTATTAACTTTTTAACTGTGAGAGAATATGCATTTTTTAACTCCTGGCTATTTCAGAGTTAAGTGGAGAAACCTTATATGTTTTCTCCATTTGATTTACAGCTCCATCTCATCTTGTTGTCATTCATATATTTGCTCTTAAATTACACTTTGGATATGATTAGTTTTTGTCCCAGAATTGCACAAAAAAATAAAATGGAGAGGGTTCAGAGGAGGTAAGAAAGCTTGTACCACATTAAGAAAAAAGGCTCAAAGCACTTAATCTGTTTTCCCTTAGGAGATTTTCTTCAAACCTTTAAGATTATAACAAAAATTTGACACTTAAACATGCCAAACTACTTGAAGTGTTGGGTCATTAATGCTAAACAATGGCATGAAACTTTGAGGCAAGAGAGGGCAACACAAATATGGGTAAATGATTTTTTGCAGTTATAGATCTCTGGAATAGACTAACCATTGAAGTTGTGAGTATGAAAACAATACAGTCATTTAAGAATTGGCTGAAAAAGCACTTTCCAGATACTGTATATGATTCAGCCAGATACTGTGCAGGGGCTGGCTAAGGTCAGTGGAACCCTGGCATTAATTCAGGAATTACTTAAGGATAACCAGTTGACCATGGATTACCTAGAGCATAGTACTGGAGGAAGCATAAGTAGTAGTAGTGGTAATAGCAGTGGCGGTAGTTAATAGTGACTTTGCACATAAACCCTGCCATGAACATGTTCAATACTCTTCTCTCTGGGTCTAGGGAGGACCAGTAAGAACTGTTCACACTATTTCACTCTGTATTAGCTGCCTGCACCTGAGCTCCATGAGCAGATGCTTTCATGCTGTGCTAGTAGGCCTCTCACAGTTGATCTTGGTGCTGACTAGTCAGTAAACACCCATGAAAGAAAACTTTAAGAGGGAATAGGACTTATTTGGGCCACATATCTCTTGTGCAAAAATGTGTTTTTTTATACTGTACTTCAAAACCTGTATTATACAGTGGTGACCTAGTTACCTATCTGGAATGGGGACAATTATATAATGGAAGTGGGAGTCAAATATCCCAAGTCACATGAACCAAAACTTCTGATTATTGGAAGGGTAATTTTGATTGAAGTGCTTCAAGCTTAGTGACCCAAGTGGATTGCAGATCTTGTTTTGAAAGCCCTGATTACAGTCCTGCATAGTAGATGCTAACTTATTTTAAGAAAATTTCTTAGACTGAGCTCATGACTTACAATGGAATCATAATTTCCAGTGGAATTGTAATTCCCAAGGACTAGGCAGGATGAAGATTTTGACTTGTTTTTTTTAGTCCTGGTCATCCTAGGTGGGTTTCCTGGAGGTTAGTGTGAAAGTCTCTAGGGCTCAGTGTATTATTCCCAGGTGGCTCACAAAGGATTTGGGAGATCCACTTGAAGTCTTGTTACTGTAAAAGACAATTTTTGTCGTGCTAAATTCCATCATAAAATGAATGTCTGGAAGTTAATCAGAAGTCTGATGTTGGGCACATACCTCAAAGGGGTGCTCCAAGTCCAAAGAATTTGTGTGTAGGCATGCCTCCTAAGTTAAATCAGTGTGAAAGGAGATAAGTAGGTTTTATGACTACCAGCAAACAGGGTGTGGAATTGCCAGGAAGTTTCCTTATTCTTTTCATATACATGTATATTACAGTTTTATAGATACTAAGAGTGGAATTCATCCATTAAGCATATGTACATTTAGCCTAAGATAACCCAATACATATTTCCATGTTTCCATAAGTAATACAGTTGTAATATGATAAGATTTCCTTGTAAATACATATATGCTTTACAGTGGTCTGAAAGACACACAGGTGTTATGGACACAGACTACAATGTTTACATAACCCAGGTTATTCCCTTGAACCCAAATACGTATACTACACAAACCAATAATCTTGGATAACTCGATATTGTCAAATAATGTGACTTATTTCCATATTCTGAGGTGTATTACACCTGAAGCAATTGTAATATCACATGTATTTATTGTATATAGTGCTGAAAGACCACAGCAGTAAAAAAGAAATAGTAATTAAACAATTATTTTCTTTAATTTATGCTGTAAATTCTCTGTGGATCAATATTGGGCAATGCATTATGCCATGTTGATGGACTAAAATACCTTGAAACACTTCTTGATACCATAAGAAAGTAATGTACATAGTGTTAAACATTAAAAAACTGAAAAACAATTATTATTTGACTTCAAAGACTTGTAAAACTTTAATATTACTGGCACATATATGCCACTGTTGCCGAGTGATCATTTTTTTGCAACTTCAACATACCATACAGGTAAGTTTATATCAGATTCCACTTACAATATTTTGGTCTTATCCAATTCATAAAAATACACTCTTTCCATCTGTTAGAAAAATAATTTTTGTATTTTTCAAAATCTTGCCCCAGATGCAGGAATTTTTATTTCTGGGTGTGCCACAGTTGAGGGGTTAAATATTAGCACAATGTGTGTCGTCTTCTATTTGTTTGCCAATTTACTCTTTAATGAAATACTTAAAATTTTCTTTATTACCCTTCTCTCTCCCAGGTTCTGTACACTGTATTATCTTAGAGTAAAGTCTTGGTATCCACCATTCAAGTCCCTGGTAATGTTTTGTGATGTACTACAGAATCCTGACTTAGCTTGAACGTAGAATTCTTGGTTTGTCTTTAATTCCTTTAACTTTATTTGTTGTCAGTTGCTCTTGGAGCAGCAGCAGCAATCTGTTGTTTCCCCTAACCTACTCTCTGAAGGTACCACCTTTAAAGCATTTTGTCAGTGGTTCTTTATTCATAGTTGATCTGTTCCACCAGCTTTAATTACCATATTCTCATACAGCTTCACCTTCTCTCCTAATTGACTTAAATACAGTGGAACCTTGGTTTTCGTTTGCCCTGGTTTTCGTCAAATTCGGTTTTCGACGACTTTTTTCGTCAAAATTTTGTCCCAATTTTCTTTGAGTTGATAGTGGTCCACCGTACTGAGCGTGTCCGCCTATGCCCACACAAAGCATCCCACGCTTTCCGAGTCAGTCTGGCTTAGTTTCTCGTCGGTAGAGGGTGGTAGTGATGGTGGTAGAGGGTGGTAGTGATGGTGGTAGAGGGTGATAGTGATGGTGGTAGAGGGTGGTAGTGATAGTGGTAGAGGGTGGTAGTGATGGTGGTAGAGGGTGGTAGTGATGGTGGTAGAGGGTGGTAGTGATAGTGGTAGAGAGTGGTAGTTATGGTGGTAGAGGGTGGTAGTGATGGTGGGAGAGGGTGGTAGTGATAGTGGTAGAGAGTGGTAGTGATGGTGGTATAGATAACCTCTCCTCCCTCCCTCCTCCTCGCCGTCTTCCATACACCAACAAGAGTCTTCAATAAAGGTAAAAGTGATATTAAATGTTCATCTATCCATTTCATTAATCCTTTATATTTATTTCTCATTGTTTTCTGTATGTAAAATTATAGTTATTTTCTATAAATGTATTTTTTATTAATACTTTTGGGTATCTGGAATGGATTAATTGGATTTACATTATTTCTTGTGGGAAATATTCCTTCAGTTTTTGTCGAATTCGGTTTTCGTCAGACTTTCTGGAACGAATTAACGACGAAAACCAAGGTTCTATTGTATGTAGCTTCTCCTTCACTCTTGTTCTCCCTTATGCTCTCTTGTGTTCTCTCTCTCTCTGTTTCTCTTCTCTTTCTCCTTATCTCTCTCTGTTTCTTTCTCTTTTTCCTCTGATGTTCTCTTTCTCTTTTTTTACACAGGGTTTTGCAAGGTTAGGTTAAAGTTTCTCTCCCTTTCCCCCTCCCTCTTCTCTTCCCTTTCCCCTTCCCCTTCCCCTTCCCCCTCTGCTGTACAATTCTAATTGACACTTAAGTGTTTAGGGTTTTTGTGAATATTATTATTATTGCTAAACCTATTTTTATATCATGTTCTCTAGTTTTATATACAGTAAACCTTCAATTTAACAGATTAATGGGAGAAGGGGAAAGTGGGTGGCTGATAATGGTGATTGTGATGGATACAAAAGAGATGAGATTGCTTTGCCATGTTCATATCAATATCAAGCAATTCTGTATCCACGAGACTTTACCCGTTCTTACCAAATTGGATGACTCCTTGTATTTTGTCTTGTATTTTCAAAATCCATTAAAATGAGGGATTACTGTTATTTTGACTTTGCATCTTGAGTTTTCTATGTTCACCCATTCTTTAATGCTTGCATCATTGACAACATGTTAAAATGTGCATATGAGATTGATTTGAAGTGAGTAAAATTTTATGTGGGTTTCATTTTTGTAGAAAGTAATTGACTGTAGGGAAGTAGGAAATTAGTTTTGATTAGTAAAAAATTATTAAGATGTTCTCTGAAGCGTAAAATGTTGTCTGAACATCTTGCAGGTTTGTGAAGCTGACTGTAATACCTTGAGCATTCAGTGGGGTCCCAGCTTTGAATTCTAAAGTTACCAAAATACGAACTTAAAAATGAGGTCTATAAAAAATAACATTTAAAAATTAATATTTTTTAATTCCAATTCACAGCTACAAACATGTCTGAAACACAGTGATCTTTCTGCTAATGTTTTCTGTGGGAAATTAGGTCCCAAGCTAAAAACATCTCATTCATAATTGGAGTACCAGGAATACAATGTATTCATATATTGGAAATCTCGCTGTATTTTACAGTTTTTAATTTTTTCAGGGAGGTGGTATCTTTAGGGCAACTATAAATTGTTAGCCAGCCTTTAATGGGGCTTGATTATACTATATATATATAAGGCATTAAGTGGCAGAAAAAAATAAGTGCTAAGTGCAAGCAATGTAGAAAAATGCAGGCATGAGAAAGATCAGAACTATGAAGCTTGAGGGACCATACTTGTTATTGTTCTATGAGCCTAACTTACAGATGCAGAAGACAATATATCTACAAACTCCCAAAACAGACAAAACATTAAAGAATTAATTCATTCACTTACCAAATTTTGTCCATGGTAATTCTTATTCTTTTCTGCTGCACAGTGCCCCATATATTTTTGCACAATTTTTTGTAGCAAAAGTATATGTATAGCATTATGGAATTGGCAACCTTCAGCAGATCAGGGATTACATTCATTTAAATGTTCAGTACATACATTACAATCAAGTACTTTAAATGGCTTACAGATAATGATGAAAGAATTCCCAGTGTTCATTTAGTGATCATCTCCTTAGTTCACTTAAAAGGTCACAGTCTTTTATATATTTTTTTTAAGTTTTTTGTGCTGAATGATCTTGGATCTTCATGTGTGTGGCAGTGTATTTTTTAAGTCTTAGATTTATATTTCTTTTCATTAAATACTACAAATTCCCCTGCCATCTACAGCTGGTTCTGCCACCATATCTACTCTCTCACAATGAGTATGGGGCTTTCTCAACAGCGATATAAAGCAAGTACTTAATTTACAAAGGATTGTCTTCTCACCTTCTGCACCAAGAAGTACGATAATTTTAATGTATCTAAGGTGTGCATTTCCATTTGGGTAAATTGTTTACTTTTTATTACACATTAACTAATTTTAGTATTTCTAAGACAAGAGTTGTTTTATTCAGGAAGTGAAATTTTGTTTGTGTAATGACACTAAACTGTTCTTCACCAGTTAATTCAAAATACCTGACAATTTTCAGCTTGGAAGAGATGCTGTGAAAAATATAATTAATAAATGACTTATTTATGTTCACTTACTAGAATCCATTTATTGGGAGTTAACAGATTATTTGAAGAAATTTAACAAAAATAATTACAGTATTGGCTTTTGTTTTGGATGTTTTGAGTTTTGTTGCTCTGGCAATGTGAATAAGAAGCTGCTTAATTAAAGGAATAATTTGCTGACACCAGAAATGATCAGCTTGTAATAGTATATCAGTTCAATCCCAGTTAATGAACTGAAAAATGTGGCTAATATTTAAGACTTTAAAGTTGCATGTGATTTTTTGGAAATACAATACAGTATCAAATACACATGCATACTTATATATATACAAACATACATTTATATACATACACACTTACATTTTTATATATTAATACATATATATTTTTTTTTCAAAACGTCTGCTGTCACCCACTGAGGTAGGGTGTCCCAAAAAATAAAGAAACATTTTCACCATCATTCAACACTTTACCTTCATTCACACATAATCACTGTCTTTGTAGAGGCACCCAAATATGACAGCTTAAATGCCACTCCAAACAGTCAAGTATCCCAAACCCCTCCATTAAAGTGCACCCATTGTACTTCCCATCTCCAGGACCTAAGTCTGGCTAACTGGTTTCCCTGAATCCATTCACAAAATATTACCCTGCTCACACTCCAACAACTTGCCAGGTCCCAAAAACTATTTGTGTCATTCACTCTTCTCTAACATGCTCACACATGCATATACACATACATATATATATGCATATATATAAATATAGTATATAAATATATACATATTTACATACTGTACATGTATACTTAGGTGTATACATGTACATATATACATATGTGAATCATTGCATGAAGTAATTTATGAGATGTTTGTTGTTTCAGGGTGAAATATGTCAAGAACTCCCAAGGAAGGAAAGGAATCAAAACCGCACCGGGTGCGGTCACACACCATTATGGGTCAAGAAGAGTTTGGGTCTGGCAAGAAGTCTTACTGGCCAGAACTTGAGATAACAGGTGAGTAGACAGCAGTTCTTGTTAGTGATCGCTCTAGTACTTTTATCCTTGCTCAGTAGGCTGCTTATTAACACATCCTATTACTCTTGGATTGTGCAAAGTTTTTTTTAATTCTGCACTGGCATTTGCATTTGAATTTTTAGGGTTTGTATTCTATTGATCGCTTTTCTTTGATGCTTTCTATGTGCATTATTTTATCTTATTGCCTCTTTGATACTGGTGCTCACCTTTATTCTAGGATTTTTATCTTCACAAACTTTTTCTTTTTTGTCGCTAGCTCTTCCACCACAGCATCACTCAGCTTAATCATATACTGTACACTCTATGTAACTAAAATAAGACAGTTTCCAACATTTTATTTTACTAGTTTTTATTTTTTTAATATATTAATTTCACTCCAATTTATTTTTTGACTTTAAATATTTTTACCCTGTTGGAGTTTTTGAGTATCTAACTTTCTCCTCAGGAAATATCAGAAATATAAGTCCAGCTGTATGGTCGATGCAGCACCTAACATCTCTGTACCTGAATGACAACTGTCTGTCTCGCATTCCTGCTGAAATTTCCCGACTGGAGCATCTTATGTATCTCGACTTATCTTGCAACAAAATTCGCAGCCTCCCAGCTGAAATAGGCGAATTAACACGTCTCAGGTAAGTACAATGTAAATGGCCTTGTGTATATTTTTTTTACCTTGAACTTTAGGATGGTTATCATTTAAGGAACAATATATTTTTTCAGCAGTACATTCATTTTGTATAGGATTAATTTTTGTTGCTGCAATTGGTAGTGTCTTTATTTGGGTCTCTTAATGTGAAAACAAAAGAAGATTGATGCTGAGGAATAGAATATTCAGATCTGAGATGTTGTAAATCTCAATGCAATTTGATGTACATGTGGTGTATATGAATTATATGGAAAATGGTATTAGTAAATGTAATGGGAAGGGATGCTGTGACATCAATCACACATGTCAGAATACTTGACCCTTCTTTTGTCACTTTCAAAAATTTGTCTACCTATTTATGGCACATTTCCTAACCTTTTTATATATCTACCTATATCTGTATCTAATAGTACATTTCTAAGCCTATTAATGTGCCTGTATCTATAGATGGCATCTCGTTTCCTCTGGGGGCTTCTGATTATTGATAGAGCGGTAGCTTATACCATAATCTAAACATTATGGTTGCCTGTAAATACAGTGGACCCCCGGTTAACGATATTTTTTCACTCCAGAAGTATGTTCAGGTGCCAGTACTGACCGAATTTGTTCCCATAAGAAATATTGTGAAGTAGATTAGTCCATTTCAGACCCCCAAACATACACGTACAAACGCACTTACATAAATACAATTACATAATTGGTCACATTCGGAGGTAATCGTTATGCGGGGGTCCACTGTAACTAGGTGGAATGCCTGAAACATTCGTCATAACCTTCTGCATGATGGTTAGGCTATTGTAAAGGTAAAGCATGGCTGCTTTACCTTTACAATAGTCTAACCACTGGGAAGCAAGACTATGAAGAGACCCTAGGCACACTCGCTAACTTTATACAAGTATTTAAATTTTTATTTTATTACATTTGTGAGAGGTTCTAAGCCTAGACATGTCATATAGTAATTGGAGAATGAGAAGTAATCAGGTTCAATCCAGTGAAGAGGAAGAGAGCAATTTTTTAGACTGAGATTCCTTCACTGGCTTGAAGGCACAAGTGAGTGTGAGAAAGGTGAAAAAATAGGAGGGTGAATGTAAAGAAGGATAATGAGTGGAAACAGTATTTGTTGAAAGACCTCTGTGGAGAAAATATAGGAGGCTACAAAATTGCACTGAACTGTGAATATGACCAAAGAAAAGAACTATTTAATCAAGGAAGGGATATTCATATGACTTTCCTCACTGAATAAGTTAAATCTCTAAAGTTTCAAGTTGGCTTTTATTGGTACACACACACATTTGTCAGGAAAAAAATCATAAGAGAAAACCCTATGCTAAGTGCTTCTGCTAAGTGCCAGATTACCCAGGCTGTGATAGATATGTGGGCCAGTGGATTGCCAGCAGCAGCAGCAGTCTGGTTGAATATGCATCAATAGAAAAGCCTGCCCCAAGAATGGCAAGAATGCTAGAATGGCAAAACTCTAAACTAGTCACAGGTTTATAGGTAATATGGATCTTTGTGTTAAGATGACTAACTCATGGGTGGCAGCCACATGGCAAGGATACAGCCAGAAAAAACAACTGCTGGTGAGCAGTAATTTAGGGTGTGGTGTCTACATTCATAAAGGTTTAGCTGCTTATAAAAATAATTCTTGAGACTGATGGTCTGCTAGATAAAATTCAGATTAGTGAATATTTTTCTTCACAGCATACAACTAATACACAAATTGATTAAGGAATGTTTTTCTTTTCAGGGAACTGCTGCTCAACAATAATCAGTTGCGTGTTTTGCCTTACGAAATAGGCAAGCTTTTCAATCTGCAAAATATTGGCCTAAAAGGCAACCCTCTTACAATGGAGATCCAGGCCGTTTACTCGGAGTCCAATGGTACGCTGAAGCTCCTCTCCTACATGCTCGACAATTTAGCAGGTAACGGCACTTTTCCTTATTTAGTAATGCATTGACTGTTTTCACCAAGGTAGAGTGATCCAAAGAAGTAAACATATACCACCACCACTCATGAACAATATAACTACAACAGGTGCCCATAATATATTTATAGATATTAATATTAACTATTGAAAAATTAACTTATTAGACATTCTTGTATTAAATGTTATAATGAGGTTTCTGAATGTGGTGTGGTGAGTAAATGGATGATGAGCAATTTTTTTAAGAGCTCTTAGTCTGCTTCTTTGTGATATTTAGGCTGCTGCTTTGTGATATTTAGGCTGCTGCTTTATGATATTTAGGCTGCTTTTTTTGTGATATTTAGGCTGCTTTCTTGTGATATTTAGGCTTCTTTGTGATATTTAGACTGCTTCTTTTAAACACACTGACTATACTCCTGTTACTGTATGACCTTTATGGGTTTAGTGTTTTCAGTAAATACTGCATAATAATTGACTGATCTTGGATGGTTGCTGGTGTTATAAAGCATTTCTCAGTTGAGTGACACCCATGTAGCTCTTCAACTCCATGACATTCATTATAGAGAAACAAGTTTTCTAATCCTGATAATTCTCCAGGTACACAAGTTACTATTTCCGTTTAAAGCAAACAGATAGAATGATGACTTTGTTTTACAGGCCAAGAGCTGTTGTCCTACCTCAGCTCATTTCAAAGTCCAGCCCCATTTAAGGTATACTACCACTCCCTGAGATGTGACCCACAACAGTGGACTAACACCTAGGTACCTACTTTCTGCTAGGTGAACGAGCAGTATGTGTAAGGAAACACACTCATTGTTTCTACCCATGCCAGGGATCAAACCACGGACCCTCAATATGGGAACTGAGTGTTCTTGGGTCTGTATGTTTGTCCTGTTTGACAGTAGCAGTTCTAATACTTTATGGATGGTTATGAGCCAGAGAACATGGACTATGACAAGACTCCTTTCCCAGTGGACAGGTGTGCAGTAAAACTGTTTATTTTAACCCCCTATAAAACAGAAATTTTTTTCTCTCAAGGAAAACTGAAGTTGAGTGACCAAAATCACTCTTTTTAGTCAACAGTAATGTGCCAAAGGATATTTGCACTTTTGAACTTTAGCATCAGCATGCTAAAGTGATGGAGTGAGTGATGATGGAAGTGCTTCTTCTTGTTTTGGATCACTCTACCTCAGTGGAAGATGGCCAGTGTGTTGGAAAAAAAAATTAATACACTGGCCATCTCCCACCAAAGTAGGGTGACCCAAAAAAGAAGAAACACTTTCACCACCACTCATGCCACCACTGTCTTGCCAGAGGCATGGCAACATTGCAGCTCAGATGCCCCTCCAAACTGCAATATCCCCACCCCTCCTTCAGAGTGCAGGCTCTGTACTTCCCATCTCTAGGACTCAAGTCTGGCTAAATGCTTTCTCTGAATCCCTTCATAAATGTCACCTTGCTCAACTCCAGCAACACATTGTCATAAAAGCCACTTTTTTTTTTTTTTCAACAAGTCGGCCGTCTCCCACCGAGGCAGGGTGACCCAAAATAGAAAGAAAATCCCCAAAAAGAAAATGCTTTCATCATCATTCAACACTTTCACCACACTCACACATAATCACTGTTTTTGCAGAGGTGCTCAGAATACAACAGCTTAGAAGCATATACGTATAAAGATACACAACATATCCCTCCAAACTACCAATATCCCAAACTCCTCCTTTAAAGTGCAGGCATTGTACTTGCTGCCTCCTATTTAACATGCTCACTCATGTCTGTTGGATGTCCAAGCCCCTCAGATACAAAATCTTCTTTATCCCTCTTCCTCCAGCCTTTCCCAGGATGACCCGTATCCCTCCTATGCACTATAGATTTATACACCTTCCAAGTCATCTTATTGTGCCCTATCCTCTCTAAATGTCTAAACCACATCGGTAACCCCTCCTCAGCCCTCTGGTTGAGGAGGGGTTATGACAGCAGTTTGTTAGACTGTGTTAGACTGCATGTGCATGTTTTAGAGGGGCAACAGATATATCAGATCATTATTTAGTTATAGCTACAGTGAGATTTCCATGGGGAAGTGGAACGGAATTCTTCCTCCGTAAGCCATGCGTGTCATAAGAGGCAACTAAAATGCCGGGAGCAAGGGGCTAGTAACCCCTTCTCCTGTATACATTACTAAAGTTAAAAAGAGAAGCTTTTGTTTTTCTTTTTGGGCCACCCTGCCTCAGTGGGATGTGGCCAGTTTGTCGAAAGAAGGTGCTACAGTGAGAGTACGAGGTAGATGGGTCACTTGTGTGACCATACAGGTGGCTCTTTGAGGTCTCTCTGAAGTTTATCACTGTCCTATCCTGTTCTTATTAGTTTACATCATCAGCACATAGAATACTGTCCATACTGGCAGGTCATTCATGTATAATAGGCACAGTAGTGGTCCTAACACTTATGCTTGTAGAACCTTACTTGTTACTCTCCCATTCTGATATCTCATCCCTTACTGTTACTCTGCCTTCTGTCACTTAGGCACATACTCCTTGACCCACTGGAGCACACTACCCTTTAACCCTGCTTGTTCTTCAAATTTCTTGACTAATCTCGGGTGTGGTACTGTATCATATGCTTTTCTGCAGTCCAAAAAATGCAATTCACTCAACCCTGTCTTTTTGTTTTATTTCTGTGACTCTGTCGTAGAATTTCAGCAAATCTTTAAGACAAGATTTTTCCATCCCTAAATCCATTCTTTTTTTTTTTTTTTGTAAGGAATCTTCTCCAAGTGTCCTAGCATTCTTTTCCGTGCTATCTTCTCCAGAATTTTTGATGGTATTCATGTTAGAGGTACTGGTCTGTAATTCAGGGCCTCTGTCTGTCCCCTCTTTTTTTTTTTTTTTTTAATATTATATTCTTTCACCGCACTGGCTGTATCCCACCGAGGTAGGGTGGCCCAAAAAGAAAAACAAAAGATTCTCTTTAATTTTAGCAGTGCATACAGGAGAAAAGGTTACTAGGCCCTTGCTCCTGGCATTTTAGTCACCTCTTATGACATGCATGGCTTACAGAGGAAGAATTCTGTTTCACTTCCCCATGGAGATAAGAGGATGTAAACAAGAACAAGAACTAGTAAGAAAATAGAAGAAAACCCAGAGATGTGTGCATTTTTTTTTTTTAACGAACCGGCCGTATCCCACCAAGGCAGGGTGGCCTAAAAAGAAAAATGAAAGTTTCTCTTTTTAAATTTAGTAATTTATACAGGGAAAGGGGTTACTAGGCCCTTGCTCCCGGCATTTTAGTTGCCTCTTACAACATGCATGGCTTACGGAGGAAGAATTCTGTTCCACTTCCCCACGGAGATAAGAGGAAATAAACAAGAACAAAAACTAGTAAGAAAATAGAAGAAAACCCAGAGATGTGTGTATATGTATATACAGCATATACTTGTACATTCATGTGTAGTGTGGCCTAAGTGTAAGTAGAAGTAGCAAGACATACCTGAAACCATGAAGGTTTATGAGACAGGAAAAAAAAACAGCAATTCTACTGTCATGTAAAACAATTACAGGTTTCTGTTTCACACTCATTTGGCAGGACAGTAGTACCTCCCTGGGTGGTTGCTGTGTACCAACCTACTACCTCCATACATTTATATATAATTACATGTACTAGTCTTAGGTAGTAGGTTAGTAGACAGCAACTACCCAGGGAGGTACTACCATCCTGCTGAGTGAGTGTAAAACGAAAACCTGTAATTGTTTTACTTAATGGTACAATTGCTGGTGTCTTTTTTCTGTCTCATAAACATGCAAGATTTCAAGTATGCCTTGCTACTTCTCCTTACATTTAGGTCACACTACAGTTGCATGTACAAGCATATATATACACACCCTTTTGGGTTTTCTTCTAATTTTCTTACTATTATTTTTTTTTTATTATCACACTGGCCGATTCCCACCAAGTCAGGGTGGCCCGAAAAAAAAAACTTTCACCATCATTCACTCCATCACTGTCTTGCCAGAAGGGTGCTTTACACTACAGTTTTTAAACTGCAACATTAGCACCCCTCCTTCAGAGTGCAGGCACTGTACTTCCCATCTCCAGGACTCAAGTCCGGCCTGCCGGTTTCCCTGAACCCCTTCATAAATGTTACTTTGCTTACACTCCAACAGCACATCAAGTATTAAAAACCATTTGTCTCCATTCACTCCTATCAAACACGCTCATGCATGCCTGCTGGAAGTCCAAGCCCCTCGCACACAAAACCTCCTTTACCCCCTCCCTCCAACCTTTCCTAGGCCGACCCCTACCCTGCCTTCCTTCCACTACAGACTAATACACTCTTGGACTCACTCTGTTTCGCTCCATTCTCTCTACATGTCCAAACCACCTCAACAACCCTTCCTCAGCCCTCTGGACAACAGTTTTGGTAATCCTGCACCTCCTCCTAACTTTGAAACTACGAATTCTCTGCATTATATTCACACCACACATTGCCCTCAGACATGACATCTCCACTGCCTCCAGCCTTCTCCTCGCTGCAACATTCATCACCCATGCTTCACACCCATATAAGAGCGTTCGTAAAACTATACTCTCATACATTCCCCTCTTTGCCTCCAAGGACAAAGTTCTTTGTCTCCACAGACTCCTAAGTGCACCACTCACCCTTTTCCCCTCATCAATTCTATGATTCACCTCATCTTTCATAGACCCATCCGCTGACACGTCCACTCCCAAATATCTGAATACATTCACCTCCTCCATACTCTCTCCCTCCAATCTGATATCCAATCTTTCATCACCTAATCTTTTTGTTATCCTCATAACCTTACTCTTTCCTGTATTCACTTTTAATTTTCTTCTTTTGCACACCCTACCAAATTCATCCACCAATCTCTGCAACTTCTCTTCAGAATCTCTCAAGAGCACAGTGTCATCAGCAAAGAGCAACTGTGACAACTCCCACTTTGTGTGTGATTCTTTATCTTTTAACTCCAAGCTTCTTGCCAAGACCCTCGCATTTACTTCTCTTACAACCCCATCTATAAATATATTAAACAACCACGGTGACATCACACATCCTTGTCTAAGGCCTACTTTTACTGGGAAATAATTTCCCTCTTTCCTACATACTCTAACTTGAGCCTCACTATCCTCGTAAAAACTCTTCACTGCTTTCAGTAACCTACCTCCTACACCATACACCTGCAACATCTGCCACATTGCCCCCCTATCCACCCTGTCATACGCCGTTTCCAAATCCATAAATGCCACAAAGACCTCTTTAGCCTTATCTAAATACTGTTCACTTACATATTTCACTGTAAACACCTGGTCCACACACCCCCTACCTTTCCTAAAGCCTCCTTGTTCATCTGCTATCCTATTCTCCGTCTTACTCTTAATTCTTTCAATAATAACTCTACCATACACTTTACCAGGTATACTCAACAGACTTATCCCCCTATAATTTTTACACTCTCTTTTGTCCCCTTTGCCTTTATACAAAGGAACTATGCATGCTCTCTGCCAATCCCTAGGCGCCTTACTCTCTTCCATACATTTTTTAAATGATTGCACCAACCACTCCAAAACTATATCCCCACCTGCTTTTAACATTTCTATCTTTATCCCATCAATCCCGGCTGCCTTACCCCCTTTCATTTTACCTACTGCTTCACGAACTTCCCCCACACTCACAACTGGCTCTTCCTCACTCTTACAAGATGTTATTCCTCCTTGCCCTATACATGAAATCACAGCTTCCCTATCTTCATCAACATTTAACAATTCCTCAAAATATTCCCTCCATCTTCCCAATACCTCTAACTCTCCATTTAATAACTCTCCTCTCCTATTTTTAACTGATAAATCCATTTGTTCTCTAGGCTTCCTTAACTTGTTAATCTCACTCTAAAACTTTTTCTTATTTTCAACAAAATTTGTTGGTAACATCTCACCCACTCTCTCATTTGCTCTCTTTTTACATTGCTTCACCACTCTCTTAACCTCTCTCTTTTTCTCCATATACTCTTCCCTCCTTTCATCACTTCTACTTTGTAAAAACTTCTCATATGCTAACTTTTTCTCCCTTACTACTCTCTTTACATCATCATTCCACCAATCGCTCCTCTTCCCTCCCGCACCCACTTTCCTGTAACCACAAACTTCTGCTGAACACTCCAACACTACATTTTTAAACCTACCCCATACCTCTTCGACCCCATTGCCTATGCTCTCATTAGCCCATCTATCCTCCAATAGCTGTTTATATCTTACCCTAACTGCCTCCTCTTTTAGTTTATAAACCTTCACCTCTCTCTTCCCTGATGCTTCTATTCTCCTTGTATCCCATCTACCTTTTACTCTCAGTGTAGCTACAACTAGAAAGTGATCTGATATATCTGTGGCCCCTCTATAAACATGTACATCCTGAAGTCTACTCAACAATCTTACTAGTTCTTGTTTATTTCCACTCATCCCCATGGGGAAGGGGAACAGAATTCTTCCTCCATAAACCATGCGTGTCATAAGAGGTGACTAAAATGCCAGGAGCAAGGGGCTAGTAACCTCTTTCCCTGTATATATATTACTAAATGTTAAAGGAGAAACTCGTTTTTCCTTATGAGTCACCCTTCTTCCTTATGGGCCACTTCTTCTTCTTCTTCAAAGGTATACCCTACCTCAGTGGGATACAGTTGGTGCGTTGAAAGACATGTACTAGTACCATCCGACTTACGACCTGCTCATCATGCGACCACTCGTACTTGCGACTGTACGTCTGGCAGAAGGGCTTGGTGGGCTGATGCATACCGCCGTAGGACAGTTGACTGCTACTAGCGGCAACGAGCTATCTCGAGAGAGCTCTCACATCACTCAGGCAGCATCACTATCAGCAGCATCATGCTGTATTAACTGTACTGTACTGTATATATGTACCTGGACAGTAAATTTCATCATGGCCCCTTAGAGGAAGTCTGAATCTTGCACTGGAGCTTGTGGCAAGAAGGCAAGAAAGGCTCCTACTCTTGACCAGAAGATGAAAGTAATTGAACAGTATGAGGCTGGAAAAAAGTCAACAGCATTTATCACGATCTTCAGCTCTCCCTTTCCACTGTGTCGACAATACTTAAAGAGAGCATCAAAGAACCAGTGAAATCTTCGGTCCCTATCATTAAATAAACAACTGTTTGTGTTGTACACAGTGTTTCTCCTAAACCTTATAGTATAAAATACAATACTAAAAGTGAAGTAAAAAATTAAATACAAAAATAAAGCAATAAAATAAAATCATTACAATAACTATGATGCTGATATACAGTAGTAAAACATTTAGTAAAAAGTAACATACAATACTATGTAGGTATGTACTTTATGTAGCAAAGTTTTGACATTATTCCTTACCCAGTATGTCGGCAATTTTCTAAGGCTCGCTTGCGTCCATTTTGACTTATGACCAGTTGGTCGGAACCAAGCTCGGTCGTAAGTTGGATGGTACTAGTATATATTTTGTGAAAGGATTCAGGGAAACTGGTTAGCTGGTCTTGAGCCCTGGAGGTGGGAAATACAATGCATGCACTTTAAAGGAGGGGTTTGGGATATTTGCTGTTTGGAGTGACATCTGAACTGTCATGTCTGGGTGCCTCTACAAAGACTGTGATTATGTGTGAATGATGGTAAAAGTGTTGCTTTTTTTGGGTCACCCTGTCTCGGTGGGAGACGGCCAGCATGTTAAAAATAAATAATAAGGACTACAGGCATGTGTGCTCACATGCCTCCACAAGTGTGTGCTTGCTGGAATGTGAAGCTTAGCTAGAGAGAGAAGGGGAGGAAGTGATAAGTAGTGATAGAGAGGCAGGGAATAAAGGGTGTAGGTGAATGGGGGTAGGGAGTGTTTGCAGCAGTAGCAGTGGGTGGTGGTGGCGGATGATTGATGTTTTAACAATACCTCCTTAAATATTGCTCTAAGCTGGTTTATACTGACATAAGAAAAATATTATTAAAAGAAAATAGATTTGGATATGGGAAATCCACTGATTCTGTTTTGAAAGAAAATTTTAATTTGAGTCTTGCACCAAGTCAGACTAGGTCAAACAAGATAGCCATAGCTCTGGTAGATTAAGCTAGGATGCTCAACCAGTGAAGGGTCAGCATCTGACCAAGACATGTGTCTATAACATGTTTCCCAAGAAGAGAGAATAATCAAGACTTCCGGATACTGGTGGAGCCGAGTAAAATTCTAGAGAGTCAGATTATTTCAGAAGCAGGATAATCAATTGCCGGATAATGGGTGATTGGCTACAACACACCATGTTCCATCACGTACCCAAGAAACTCTGAAGAATAAAAAGGCATAGTACCAAGACAGGAACAATACACAAATAATCCACACCCCCAGAAAAATCAACACTGCTTCACAAAACATTCCTCCAGCAACTGATTGCAGTATTGAAGCATGGCAGTAATATTTTAAATTAATATATCACTCTTTCTTAGAGCTACTGTTACCTCATAGCGGCCCAAACATGTCTTTTGCAGCAAGGCAGAGCAACATAATCTTTCCTTGGTCATGGCTTCGGCTAGAGAGAGAGATTGATATTGAGAAGGGGGCATGGCTCACGCATTATTATTATCATTGTTATTGGGGAAGCACAAACTCATAGTCCTGCCTCTTCAAAACAAATGACAATTGCCTTGCACATGAAATTTTAAGTAAATACAAGTTTATTTACAGTGATTATTGGTACTATATTAAAAATTTTAATAATGCTTGTAGAACTACATTGAATTACACTAAATAGCACTAGTCATATTAGGTGTTTAATTAATGACATTTTCAGATTTGATTAATTCTGAGACTGAACTGCTAAGTGTCAGTTTCAGACTAAGGACCAGTGTTCTGATATTTTGAGTATTGTTTATAGTCAGGGAAGATTGAGACTGAAATGAAGGAAGGAAGAGAGAGAGAATCAGAGTATTATACCAAAGATGAAATTTTGAGATGAAGGCATTCCTATCAGAAATATGAGTTAACATTCAGAGAACATCACAGGACTTCATTACTTCACCCAAAAATATTTACCAAAATAGAGAAAGAGGAGAAATTTAACTACAGCACATGGTTTAATTATGCATTGTATAGAAGCAAACCAATGAGAAGACATGGAAATAGTGCAGAGCATGAGGGACATGAACACAACACTGTGGGGGCCGCTATTTTGTCAACCTGGAGGAGAGGAGTAAAAGGGAAGACAGCTATAATGTACAGTATGTATAATTAGGGAGGAAGCGCTAAACTCGTAGGGGTCATACAGTGCCCAGAGGAATGGGAGGCAGTTTTCTCCAAGGAGGATAAGCCCAAGTCCTTGGATGATGTGCCCTTCCCCATGGATCATAGCCTGATCAGCACAACTGTTGGTTCAAACTGCATACACTGCAGCTTTCAATAAGATCCAGGAGGCCAGAAACCAGTTTGAGGTCAGATTTGAAAGGATTGTTTGGACAAATAGGGACAGTGAAAATGCAGGGAAACAGATTGTAACTAAAACTGCAGTTGAGTCGGGTTCATGGGTTCATTCCTTAGTGCTGTCATGGCCAGCTGATACATTAAGTATTTGGAAGAAGAGAAACTGAAAATTCACATCCCACAAGGTGTGATGTGGTTCAGATACATCATTGCTATCCACAATAATAGTGACAATCAGTAACATTAATCAAAAACTCAGCATCATTTCTGAAGTTTCAGTGAGGCTTGTTGTCCCAGGATGTGATACAGCACTCGCCTAACCTCACATGGCTACTCACATGCGATTTCATAACCTCATTCTTTCATCTCGGGACCTCTCTCCAACCCCTATAAATTCCCATGTCGTCGTCTCTCTGTGAATTGATGAAGTTCCTGGTCTACCTGGAGGGTATTCCGGGGATCAGCGCCCCCGCGGTCTGGTCCACGACCAGGCCTCCGGTGGATCAGGGCCTGATCAATCAGGCTGTTATTGCTGGCCGCACGTAGTCCAACATACGGACCACAGCCCGGCTTCACAAAATGCCACTACCCACATTTTGTCTTATTTCATACTGTCAGTATACTCTACCATACCACTGTATTACCAAGCATAAGAAGTACCATGAGCCAAGAGTATACTCCCATCTTCCCACCATACTGTCATTATACTCTTCAGTTGTATAATCCTCCCATCATAAACAGTCTCTAGCGAACACAGGACGGGGTCGGGAGTAGTAATTCCACCTCTTCAACCACGAATAGAGCACACATATAGGCGAGTATTCTTGTGCGTTGGACCAAACACAGCTAGCTGAGTACACGCGCGGGAAGGACTAACAGCTAGCTGAGTACACGCGCGCGAGGGACCAACAGCTAGCTGAGTACACGCGCGGGGACTAACAGCTAGCTGAGTACATGTGCGCGAGGGACCAACTGCTAGCTGAGTACATGATGTACGCTGTGTTGGACCTGGAGCTATAAATCTCCCTAACAAGCGCAGCTAGGGTAGTATACGCTGGTGGTGATCAAACCTCAGCATATACTCTCCAGCACATAGTTGACGCACGATTTTTTGTTAAGTTGAAAGTGTTTCACTGACGTTAAGTTACGTCTCAGAGGTTTAATTACCCTCTGCTGATGTATGTGTATGACAGTGGGAACTGTTCTTTTCTCTTAGTGTAACACTGAACTAATGACACTGATACGCTTGTGCACTTAGAAGGGAGGGAATGCTTATTCTAAATTGTTTCATAAATCAGGCGAATGTAACGTATTTAGCTTAATTTAGTAAATAGCTGTTGGTTTGTATGTATTGTTGATGATTTATACGTGTGTTTGATTATGATTCATAATTATCATTCATTAGTTGTGAGATGGAGAATGAGGCGGCGTGTGGCAAGGAGGTGGTGGTGGTGGTGGCGGTGGCCGACTTTACTAGGTTGTGAAAGAGGAAGTGTGGAGAACTCGGCAGTGTGCCTTGGGCTGGTCGTCGCGTAAGACGTCACGCGCTCCCTCCTCTCTCTCTCTCCCCACGTGATGTTTACACTCTCGCCTGCACTCCTGCCACTTTCTTGCTAGTGACAACCCGTGATAAGGCATGCTCTGCCTCCTTTTCTCCACCAGAATATATCTGCAGATATTGCAAGTCTTGTAGCTTTATTTTATACTTTGTTGTTGGTTAGTGTTAGAGAGGTGAGTAGTGATGATGGTGTAGATGTGAGTAAAGCAAGATTGGAGGAGTCTCACCGACTGTGATATCGAAGGATCTCAGGTACCACGACTATGCACGACGTGGACAGGTACCGAGGCTCCTGCCTCATTGTGTCCAAGCCCCGTGGGGGCCGGGGTCATCCCAGGGGGCGCAGACCCCCACAGGACACCCACCACCAACAGCAGCAACAGCAACACCTTGATAACTACATGATGGAGGGAGGCTCAGCTCTGGCAGGGATGCCACTGTTTTCCTTCTTGCCTCAGCGTCGTGGTGGAGGCAGGAGCCAGCAGGGGCGGCAGCAGCAGCAACAACAGCACTACCAGCAGCAACGGGGGCACAGCTCCCCACCCCACCACAAGAAAGAGCAGCAGTGTGCCCCAGGGGGCGGAGGTGGCGAGGATGGCGATGAGTTGGAGCGTCTCCCTTTGGCTCGCCTAGCACTACATACTCAGGGTGCTCCCCTTATCCTGTCCAGCCGCGGTCCCCACCGAACCCCACCCCCCTGCTCTCCCAACACTGCCTCTCCCCCACCCGACGCCTCCCCTCCTCCCGCCAGCGATGCTGTCTCCGTCACCTCCGACGAAGGCAGCACCGGGCACGCGGAGAACTGCCTGCCGCGGATCATCAAGCCACGAAAGCGGCGTAAAAAGGATCGCAAACCTACAGGAGGGACGGGAAACTCTGGTGGGGGTGAGTGTGTGGCGGGGGGTGAGGGCTCTGGTGACGACTCTAGCGGCACCATTGTCACTCTCAAACCTTACATGCCCATGTGTTATAACTATGGTGCTTCAACCCACGCCCGTTCATGTGAGGGCTCCAGGGCGTGTGGGTGTGGACAGTGCGCCCCAATCCATGTTTTTCCCACGCCCCCTCCCTCCCCAGCCTCCTCGGCACTGTCTACCATGTCGTCGGCGTCTTCGTCTTGTTCCTCGTCCTCTGAGGACGAGCCTCTGGGTGCGGCAGCTGGTGGTGATGGTGATGGGGAGAGCCGCAGTCAGCTGGTACGCTCCCTCAGTGAGCCTAAGCCTCAGTCAACAATCCACATCTCGTCCACAGTGACACAGAGTTTCGCGGGTCACCGCGACTTGGATATCCGTATCGTGAGAAGCGTGACCCGCGAGGTGCCGGCCCGCACCCGGCACTGGTCGGTGCCAGCGGTGGCCAGACACACACACTCACCCCTGCCGCCGCTCAACATTGACCGCCACTTCCTCAATTATTGCAACACTGCAGGTGAGAACTGCTGCCTCCTTACCTGTCTTCAGTGCCATCACTTGTAGAGAAACCTGGTGGAAAACATGCCACATCGACACCATAAAGCTCTGCTTAGAGCCAAGTTTCCTAGGTGATTTTTTCTTAAGTACGCAGTGTTTTGTAGATTGGTACTATATCGTTCTGGTCACAAGCATGTATGACAGGTCACTCATTACTGTAGCGACCTTGTCACAAGCGCCAGGTGTGACACAGGTCACTCTATACTATATCGGCCTGGTCACACAAGCATCAGGTGTGACACATGCCACTATACAGTGTTGCTATCACTAACACAAAACAGAAGAATATTGCACAGTACCCAAGAAGGTGTCATGAGACTGATGAAGAGCTTCTTATCTAAGAAATTGTAGCTGTCTTTTCCCTGAATTAACCTAACTACCTCCAGCTTCCAGAGAAGTTCTATGAGCCCTACAGCTTAGCACTTACTTTGATTTTTATAGATTCGCCGGTACTGCCGGCCCGGGTCTCTGCCAGTTGGCGACCCGGCCTCGGCTTCCTGTCGCGAGTGTCTGAGACGTGTCTGCCATGGGAGGAGGTACAAGTATCTCCTCATCTTTTGGGACCAATTGTCCCCAGGCCTAGCCCCATTCCCCGCCCTCACGGTGCTCGTAGGGTTTGTGGCACCTTGGGCTGCCACAAACCTCGCCCTACTGGTAGCGGTCGCTGGCTCTCGGCACTAAAATTAGAATCACTGACAGCAGAATACCCTCAGTGAAAAATAAGAGTGGAAAAATATTATTATTATTATTATTATTATTATTATTATTATTATTATTATTATTATTAATTATATTCCTGGGGAATTGCAAAACCCTTAAGAACATAAGAATGGAGGAACACCGCAGCAGGTCTGTAAGCTCATGCTAGGCAGGTCTTTCTCATATCCAACCAGTCCTACCTACATATTTGTCCAATATGTGGAACGGGAGTCAATGAGACTTGATCCCAGGAAGGTATATTATTCTAACATTCAGTATATATACTGTGAGAAGCTCTTAGCTATTTTATAAGACTAATTATGTACCTACGTACAATCAGCCAGAATACCCAGAACTCACCTCGTGGAGGTGGCTGCTCTTCCAGCATAAACGTAAGCATATAAGAACAACGTAGCACAGCAACAGACCTACTGGTCCCTAGTAACTGATACCGACAAGTGGTTTAAAAAGACACGGGAGCGAACACTAGCACATATACTGGAAGTGAGGTGTGAGAGATGACGGGTAATGACATGACGAAAGTGATATTGAGGGTTTGAGATGTCAGGTAGCCGATGAGATCATGTTTTCCCAGTGTTGTGAAGTAAGAAGGGCTTAGCTTGGCTGAGTATCGCGTATACCATGACACACATCATACGATATCATAACATACTGTACTCGACCATGCTAACAATTTTAACATTAAAGTATTCAAGAGCTTGTAGGAGATGAGAGAGATTTTCATTATATGGTAAAATCAACAAATTCTCCCGTTTTTACTCGGTGTTAGGCTCTATCTTGTATTGTGCATCTATCTTGTAGATTTTTTATGATAAGCTGTATCAGTAAACAGACGTCCTTCCTGAATTGCACTGTCGTCAGGTCACTACTTGTCTCCTGCTTACACTGTTATTCCTCACTTTTGTATATTAGAAATGATCAAGGTTCTAGGATCGAAATGCTATCTAATAAATGAGTCAGTGCTCTTTTTAAACCGTTTGTTAGACAGTTGCAACTCTCACCCACCACTAGATCACAAGGTGTCTTGATCAGGGAACTGAAAAGTATCTAAATCAAGTTTGTGATCAGCCACATTTGTGCATACGCGGGATGTGCACAGAACACTAACAACTTCATTGATCAGTCTGTCAACAGGGAGGCTTGGTCGGTGACTATAATAGGAACAGAATGATGGAACACCGAGTAGGCTTACCGGCTCATAATAATCAACAAGGAGACTTTGATATTGCACTGTTTTAGGGTGGTGCTGGAGTATTGGTCATCCCTGGATAAAACCTGATCACCTCCCATCCTCCAGGCACTGGATGACCTTTCAGGGTTTAGTATCTCTGTATAATAATAAATAACAATAATAATATAATTTAGGCATTTGTGGCTGGGACCACGCCAGCTGCCTGGTAGTCAATTAGATTGTGATTTTTGTCCCAAGGGACGAGTGTATCGGGCAGCTTGTGTAAGGCAAATGTGAAGCGGGGTTGATGTACTGCTGATGTATGTTGGATGTGAACCTTCCAGACACCCACTTGCTCTAACTCTTGTATCACACTTAAGAGCATATACATTTATTATTATTATTATTATTATTATTATTATTATTATTATTATTATTATCATCATCATCATCATCATCATCATAACTAGCCCTAAACCCATTAGGGCCATACAACGCTGAGACCATACACAACACAACCCACTTGCTCTCTCTCCTGTAGTCCACTTACATATGAGAGGATACACCAGCTCCCCAATGCGCTTTTAGTATCACATTGGGGATAAGGAAATGATCAGTACACGATGTTTGCTCCTATATAATTACCAATTTGTAGGTAATCGTATTATGCACAAAGCTCTTAAGCTCTAGTGAGTTAGTCAAGCTCAAGGAGTGATGGAGGCTCGATCCTCCGTCCAGTAGATAGTAGCTCTATTCTCACAGTCATGCTTTTCCTGTTTGTAACCACAGAGTACTTAATTTTCTTTATATGAAGTGCTAAATCCAAGTGAGTCATTCAGCACAAGGAGTGGTGGAGGCTCGATCCTCCGTCTGCTAATCAACCAGCCAGGTTGCAGAAGAGCAAAGTTAAGGTTTTAATATTTTCCTCGTCAGTGTTTAGTCTGCTGCAAAATTAATTTTTTTTTTAAATTTCCAGCAGTTGTAGCACTTGCTACTTATTTTTGTAACACTCATTCTATTGTTCTACCTCTCTCTGAAGAACTTTCTAGTAACCTTTCAGCACTTAGTTCATGGCTATGTCCTCGTGTTCTCCTCTTTGATGCATCACATGAGCTGTATTAAACACATCCTCAGCGTTAGCGAACTTTGATTTACATTGGATGCGTTTTGGAAGCCTGATCTGAGAGCAGGCCGCGGGGGGCGTTGACCCCTCGAAAACATCTTTCAGGTGTCACCATCATAGGTAAAGCTTTTGATGAACAAAACTTTTTCAAATAAGTTTGCTAACATTCCACATGTGTATGTCAATGTACACTTTTCTTTAATGCTAGAAAGTTTTCCACTGCCAAGCTTTCGTATTATTCCATTCCCTTATTTGTGGTTATCATGTCTCCTGTTTTTCCTGGAGTCAGGCAAAGATGACGACGAGTCTGTAATTATCTTTACTTCATAACTCTGGTAATTACCTCGTTCACTGTTGAGTTTTGAGCTTCACGTCTTTGGCCGTCTTTTTAATTCCTCGTGGCTCATTTGTTCTGTAATTTTCGCATCTTTTTTCTTAAATTGTTAATTAATTACATCTTTGAACATGTTGCTCTGTTCTGCCCACTTTTCCACTACTGTGTTGCTATACGAGTGTTTCCTAACGTCTGCTTCCGGTCATATTCACGCTCCATATGCGTCTCTTCCTTCTGCTGTGTTCTTACTGAACACTTTGTTTGCCTTGTTTATTTCTCTCCAGTATTTTGTATGTTGTGCTCATGTTCCCTTATTGTTTAGTTCTTCTAGCGTCGTAATTTTATTCTTTTGTTCCGGTATCAACCTTGTGGCAAACATGAACAATTTTAATTTTCTTTATGTGTTTAATTACTTGTGGGGAGGGTGCTAACGGCGCGTTGTGTGTGTGTGTGTGTGTGTGTGTACTCACCTAGTTGTACTCACCTAGTTGAGGTTGCGGGGGTCGAGTCCGAGCTCCTGGCCCCGCCTCTTCACTGATCGCTACTAGGTCACTCTCCCCGAGCCGTGAGCTTTATCATACCTCTGCTTAAAGCTATGTATGGATCCTGCCTCCACTACATCGCTTCCCAAACTATTCCACTTACTGACTACTCTGTGGCTGAAGAAATACTTCCTAACATCCCTGTGATTCATCTGTGTCTTCAGCTTCCAACTGTGTCCCCTTGTTACTGTGTCCAATCTCTGGAACATCCTGTCTTTGTCCACCTTGTCAATTCCCCTCAGTATTTTGTATGTCGTTACCATGTCCCCCCTATCTCTCCTGTCCTCCAGTGTCGTCAGGTTGATTTCCCTTAACCTCTCCTCGTAGGACATACCTCTTAGCTCTGGGACTAGTCTTGTTGCAAACCTTTGCACTTTCTCTAGTTTCTTTACGTGCTTGGCTAGGTGTGGGTTCCAAACTGGTGCCGCATACTCCAATATGGGCCTAACGTATACGGTGTACAGGGTCCTGAACGATTCCTTATTAAGATGTCGGAACGCTGTTCTGAGGTTTGCTAGGCGCCCATATGCTGCAGCAGTTATTTGGGTGATGTGCGCTTCAGGAGATGTGCCTGGTGTTATACTCACCCCAAGATCTTTTTCCTTGAGTGAGGTTTGTAGTCTCTGACCGCCTAGACTGTACTCCGTCTGCGGCCTTCTTTGCCCTTCCCCAATCTTCATGACTTTGCACTTGGTGGGATTGAACTCCAGGAGCCAATTGCTGGACCAGGTCTGCAGCCTGTCCAGATCCCTTTGAAGTTCTGCCTGGTCTTCGATCGAGTGTATTCTTCTCATCAACTTCACGTCATCTGCAAACAGGGACACCTCAGAGTCTATTCCTTCCGTCATGTCGTTCGTGTGTGTGTGTGTGTGTGTGTGTGTGTGTGTGTGTGTGTGTGTGTGTGTGTGTGTGTGTGTGTGTGTGTGTGTGTGTGTGTGTGTGTGTGTGTGTGTGTGTGTGTGTGTGTGTGTGAGAGAGAGAGAGAGAGAGAGAGAGAGAGAGAGAGAGAGAGAGAGAGAGAGAGCGAGAGTGAGTGAATGAGTGATCCCACTCCAACATTGCACAATCTAACCTTTCCTGTAGACGATCACTTGCTACATTCTCTCATCTTGTATATGTAGTCTCTATCGTCTCCCTCAACATCTCCTCCTCCTCCTCCTCCATCACGATGCTTTGTAACTGCAATAGCAATATTTCATCATATTTTATTTATTTTATGTGAAGCACTCAACTCGTGTAGGTCATTTAGTGCAAGATGTGGTAGAGGCTTGATCCTACGTCTTCTAATCACCAGACTTCCTATCTACCTACTTAGGTTCGTACACAGGTACGTACGTACCTACTTACGTCTTAATCACACTCGAGTTTCTAAAACTTGTATCATGCACAGTGTGTTATTAACTCACTTCTCTTGTTTTTGCTTTATCTTTGTTGTATAGTTTTCTTTGACCTTGTTCAGGTATTTCTAATTTGCCTAGTCACCCATGCGTGTAGCATCCACAGTCTGGTTGAGCTCCAGATCTCGGGCCCGTTTTATATTCACTTGACTGGGGTGGAAGGTTGCAAGTAGAATATATTTAATCAAGAGACAGTTGAGTGAGAGTAGTTTAGCGTCAGGGATGGTGGAGATGGAAGGTTACAAGACTCGACGCCTATTTCTATCCTGTCTACTTATAAAACCATGTATAGTGTTAAGCTCTACTACTCTCTCTTGCAGTTCCCTCATCACACCATATAACTGTCTTCTCTCTAACATTCCTTCTTCCTTAATTTCTTCCTTTCTCTTAACTCTGTCCAAGTGTAGTATTTCTAGTAATTTGAGTCTTCACCTTCCATTCATGTCCCTTTGTCTTGGTCATTAACATGACAAGAACATATTAAAATATAGCTATTATAAGCTAGTCTAACCATTGGTTTTTCTGTATATTTTTTTAAACTTTGTTTTTATGCTACTGTAATCCGTTGCTGTGAACTATCTTAAATATTTTTAACACATTATTTATTTTATATTTTATTCATGTCAACCCTGTCTATTGCTTGAAATATTTTGTATGTCGTGGCCATGTCTCCAGTTGAATTGCGTTCTTGCAGAGCAGTGAGACTAAGGTATTTAAGGATGATGTGTTGCTTGGTGCTTCCACGTCCGTTCCTGCTCGTTAGTAAAGCACTTTGAGGAAAATTGGCACTGAACAGTTAATTTAGTTATGCGTGACAACCTAAACAAGAGACGAGCGTTAATTTCAACCTGCACACACACACGCCAACTAGTAGCGTGAAAGTAACAAACTGTTAAGCAGTATCATTGGGGCAAGCACTGTGCGTAGGATTAAAAGTTGTTAGATATGATTGAGAATGGTTGTGTAAAACCTTCCTAGCATGGGTCAGTAGGACCCATGCTGTTCTTATATTGTTTGAGCCCCAGTCGTAGCACCACCGGTACCTCCACTTTTACACACTGGACGATTCTTAGGAGGCGCCAGTGTAGGGATCATTGTGTGAACAAGAGCCGTGTTAGGATGCTCGTTACTGACTGCTTACTATTTATTGTTAGTATATGTGGTGCTCAGGATTATTAACAAAACATAACCCATTCTCCCTCACTCATTTCACTCCCGCTATTATTGTATTACGCGAGTCATTCCTCATCCCTTGCTTATTTAACATTATTTGAGTACTCATAATACACATTTGTTATCATTCCTGACACACTTGACTACCATTCCCCTTAAAGTGATCAGGCAGTGAGATGACCATATTCACTCGACGAGTGAATACGGGGTTTTTTGTGAAGGTAGAGATTACCTGTAGTCAAGTTCCCTGGGCCCGGTTAATAATCTGATCAGTGCAACTGTTCGTGCCAGCTGCACACATATCCACTGTAGGCACCACAGCCTAGCTGATCAGGAATCACCTTGAAGAGTTTATCAGGTTTCTTCTTGAAGGCGGCTAGGGGTCTGTTGGTAATTCCCCTTATGTATGAAGGGAGGGTGTTTGTAAGTAGGGGAGGGGGAGGGGGGGTTAGTCTGGCTGGGCGTCAGCTTGTCAGTTTTTTAATCCCAGTGTTACTGAGGTCATAACACACTCTTGTTTGTCTCACTTGGATAAACACTCTTGTTTGTCTTACTTGCATATTATATTGATTGTATTGATAATGATTTATAAATATGTATACACCTTGAGTTGTATGTGCATACACTAAGGCATGTATATGTCATTGTGTATACACAGGTGCATATCTGTCAGAGTATATACACTGATCATTTACTGTATTCCACATTTCCGTGATGCGAGTATCCTTGATATTAGTGGAGAGAGGTGAACTACAGCCTTAATGATGACCCTGCTTCCTTCAGGATGCTGAAGGGCTCTTGATCCATGGAATTACACTTACCATTTTTTACTTGGATTAAACCTAACCATCTTTCATTTTCCAAGCGTTTTATGACCCTTTCTAGTTTAGCGCTTGCCCATGGAGATGATAATACTCCAGGTGTGTTGAATTGGCTGTGGGCTGGAGTAACCTTATGAGGTGATGCCAGGTAAGCTGCTGCCTGGCTCACCTGCTCGCTCAGGCCACCCTGGAAAGCCAGTCAGGTGTGGAGAGAGAGGGGGGGGGAGAGGCAGGCAGTCAGTCAGTTAGGCATATAACTCGTACTAAAATCATTCTTATGCATGTTTAGTAGTAGGTTGGTGGAGGTACTAGCGTTCTCTCAGATAAATGGAAAACTGTTGACTTGTTTGTAGTGTGGCAGGATTGCTGGTCTTTTTCTTGTCTCAGAACACGCAGTGAGGGCAGACTTGCTGACTGCTAGCAACATAGACATTGCCAACCTGTCCTCCTAAAGTCGGATGGCAGGTAAATCTTGCAAGCCTTTATTTACGTTCAGTATACATACCTTTACTGTCTTTTGTTGTTCTTAATAGCTTTTGATCCTGCAATAATTCCTTTCCAGCCTAAGATGTTTGGTGTGAGAGAGAGGCGGGGGGGGGGGGGAGATAATCCTCAGAACCAGTAACAGATAACGGGGAAGTAAGATCATTCTTCAGTATTGTTGGTATGATAGTTTGTAAGCACGGAAAGCAAGATAAATGTTTGGGTTACAGAGTAGAATGACAGGGATGGACAGGTGATTTAACGGAGTAGAATGGCAAGGATGGACAGGTGATATAAGCAAGGTTTGCCACAAGTATCATCAAGACCGTGTTTGTTTTACCAGTAAGCCTTGAAATATATGTTTGTGCTGCTGGGAGTGGAACCTTGAGCCGCGATAATGACGGTGGCAGGTGAGAGAAATGGTGTACTCACCTAGCTGTGCTTCAAGGGGTCTAATCATAGCTCATGGTCCCCTTTGTTATGGTGGTGTACCTCAGGTGGCTCCCTTGTCACCTTTATTATTCATAATTTAGCTCAAAGACTGTAGAATATGCTACAATATTAATGATCTTATCAAAAGGTTCCAGGGAAGAGCATTATATTACTGTGTGTGTGGGATGGCAAGGAGGATGCGGGGGGGGGGGGTCCCTTGATGCTAGTGAGGGGTTCTTCATCCAAGGGAGGTTCATTGATGTTGCTAAGGAGCTCTTGATTCAGAGAATAGGAATTACCCTCCACTTCCTTGGATCACATCCGATTGTCTCCTATTTATCAGGCGCTGTTTGATGCTTACAGGTTTAGCGCACCCCCCTTCATATTATGATAATCTTTATCCAAGGAATTAGCGCTGCTCGTCCCCTCGTGTTATCAAACCTAAGCTCCTAGCGTTGTCCGGGCGCTATATAACCTCAACAAATTGTTTCCCCGTCAGTAATAGTAATTATAATCCATATTGGGAAGAGAAAGCTGTATCAGATGGCGACTCGTTCATATAAATATTGACCAGTGTTATGATAAAATTTTCACTAGGAAGCAATAACTGAAATAACATTGCACACAGTAATGCACTTCTTTGAGACTTATAACGTTTTGTGTTTTCATTACAAATGATATTACCAAGAACACTGATATCTTCGCCTTTACCTTGTTCTTATATGCAACAGTTCACTTGAAAGTGTTATCAGTAAGAACAGTTAACGTCGTACATCTTTACCTTGGTACTGTAAAACAATCTTGGGTTAGGTTGGACACTTAGTCATTATCTCACTCAACTGATGTAAATTCTCTCATAAAGGAAAACCTGACCCATCTGAGTTAAAGGACTCATACAGGATCCAGGAGAGACAAGAGGAGCTAAAAGCGATTAGTGAAATTGAAAGAAATTCGAAATATTTCTTTTCATATGCCAAAAACATGGCAAAAACCACTTCTAGTATAGGGCCCCTGCTCAGACAAGTCGCATCTTACACAGACGACAACAAAGAAATGAGTGAGATACTGAAATCGCAATATGACTCTGTGTTCAGCGAGCCACTAACCAGTCTAAAGATAGACATTCCAAACAATTTTTTCATGAATGAGCCCTGCCAATGTATGCCAAATTTATGACATGGCCCTAACTCCACTAGACTTTGAGAAAACCATCGACGACATGCCCATGCACTCAGCCCCAGGCCCAGACTCGTGGAGCTCGGTGTTCATTAAGAACTGCAAGAAACCCCTCTCACGGGCCCTAAGTATGCTATGGAGAAGGAGCTTATACACAGGCGAGATTCCGCAGTCTAAAAACAACAGATATAGCCCCACTCCATAAAGGTGGCAGCAAAGCAGTAGCTAAGAACTATAGACCAATAGCTTTAACTTCCCATATCATAAAAATCTTTGAAAGAGTTTTAAGAAGCAGGATAGCAAACCACCTGGACTCCCAAAAATTGCACAACCCAGGACAACATGGTTTCAGAGCAGGTCGCTCCTGCCTTTCGCAACTGCTAGACCACTATGATATGGTCCTAGATGCATTTGAAAACGGAATGCAGATATAGTATACACAGATTTTGCAAAATCCTTTGACAAGTGCGACCATGGTGTAATAGCACACAAAATGTGTGCTGAAGGGATAACTGGCAAAGTAGGCAGATGGGTCTTCAACTTTCTAACCAATCGCACAAAAAAGAGTAGTGGTAAACAGAGTTAAATCAGATGCTGCCGTAGTGAAGAACTCCGTCCCACAAGGCACAGTACTCGCACCTATCCTGTTCCTTATTCTCATATCAGACATAGACAGAGATGTAAACCATAGCACTGTATCATCCTTTGCAGACGATACTAGGATCTGCATGAGAGTGTAATCCATTGAGGACACGGTAAAGCTCCAAGAAGATATAAACCAAGTTTTCCAATGGGCAGCAGAGAACAATATGATGTTCAATGAAGACAAATTCCAACTACTCCGTTATGGAAAACTGGATGAAATAATAACTAGGACTGAGTATACTACAAACTCTAATCACACAATAGAGCGGGAACGTAATGTAAAGGACCTGGGTGTGGTAATGTCCGAAGACCTCACCTTCAAGGATCACAACAATGCCACTATCACATCTGCGAGGAAACTGATAGGATGGATAATGAGAACATTCAAGACAAGAGTTGCTAAGCCAATGATGATCGTTTTTAAATCACTTGTTCTCTCTAGGCTGGAATACTGCTGTACATTAACATCCCCATTCAAGGCAGGTGAAATTGCAGAACTAGAGAATGTACAGAGAACCTTTACTGCACGTATAAGTTCCATCAAACACCTTAACTACTGGGAACGCCTGGAAATACTTGACTTGTACTCACTGGAGCGCAGGCGAGAGAGATGTATCATAATTTACACCTGGAAGATTCTGGAGGGACTGGTCCCTAATATGCACACAGCAATCACTCCATACGAAAGCAAAAGACTTGGCAGGCGATACAACATAATTCCCAATGAAAAGTAGGGGCGTCACTGGTACACTAAGAGAAAACGCAGTAAGTGTCCGGGGTCCAAGACTGTTCAACAGCCTCCCACCAGCAATAAGGGGCATTACCGGTAGACCCCTGGTTGTCTTCAAGAGGGAGCTGAACAGATACCTAAAGGCTGTGCCGGATCAGCTGGGCTGTGGTTCGTACGTTGGATTTCGTGCTGCCAGCAGTAACAGCCTCGTTGATCAGGCCCTGATCCATTGGGAGCCCTGGTCATGGGCCGGGCCGCGGGGGCGTTGATCCCTGAAATACCCTCCAGGTAGGTATGTGTAGACGAACTGCACCGCACCGTGTGCCTTAAATATGTTGTATATGACACCATGGTAATAGACACCCTGCACCCCCTAGACCAGTTCCCCTAAGATGATACCACGAAAACTACTCGACTAGCCTATCCTGCAGCTGGGTCAAGTCCTGACTATCTTTTCTCATAAAAATTCCTATCAGAAATGTTATCTTATTTACCCTCACTGCCCCTCCCCGGCCCTCCCTCCTTCCACACTTCAGCTCTTAACCTCAACAGGGTCTTATCTATGGCTTGGTTTTGTTTCAACGCAGATTTGCCGAGTAACATTCCTACACCTTACCCTTGGGCAACAAGGGCAGCTGAGCAGTGAAACAAAGAATTCGACTTCATATTGGAACCGGTTACTGTGTAAGAAAATGATTTTTGACAATCATGGGATCATTCATGGGTCAGGGGTAAGGTGAGGGAATGCTTCCTGGCAACCCAGCTTTCCAACCCATGTGACGATTTTTGTATTCAATTTGTTGTATTTATAATATGACGTCTCTGTTTGCTTTCTTAATTGTTATCATCTCTCTGATAATCTGGGCTTTTTTACAGGGCCTGTTTGTGTGCCATAGCTGTTAAAGTCTGAAACTGCTTGTTGCTCACATTATCATGTGTTCTGTTTCTGTTTTGTCTGTTTCTTGAGCCGGAAAGATCTGCATATTGTACTTTATTTAACACAGACTAATATACACAGCACCTCTTAACAAAACTCTGCACTAGACCAAACCACCAAACGGCTGCATTAAAGTGTCGATTAATAAAGAGAAAAGGGTTAGACTCTTTCTTTCTAAGCCTTAAATGTCGTGAAAGACAACTTGAATGCCAAGGGTAAGGGGCTGATTGCTTATTGCCGAGTAATGAACCACCAATAACACAAATGTAATCGATTGTTGCTTTTTTGGGCTCTTATCTTTGCCTTGATGTGTTGTGGGGGGTCACCTCATGGTAGTTACCCATTCTTTGGGCCACTCTTTCTTGTTAGGGAACGAAAGGTGAGCTTCAAATTAGTACAAAGGTTGAACCCGAAAGTAATTCGTAATAGAAGCTATAGCGAAAACATCAATACTGGTTGAAGCTCACATGTTGCCCCGTGTACGCAACAACAACACTGCTGATGTGATGATAAGGTAAGGCTTCGCCAGGTCTGATGCGTTGTAGCAGCAGCAAGTATTGCTTCGCGAAGCATAGAGAGAGAGTAAGTGGTGGGGAGGGGATGAAAGAAAGAAGGTTGAGTGATGGGAAGGCAGGTAGTGACAATTGCCTTGGCACTAAGGCAGGTATTTTCAAGCACACTTGAGGTTGTTGACTTCGTCTTTCTCCGCACAACATAAGCATCTCTCTCTCTCTCTCTCTCTCTCTCTCTCTCTCTCTCTCTCTCTCTCTCTCTCTCATATCCATCCCTATCTTTCTTCCTCTTATATTTTTACAAAATAAAGTCGTGTAATTAGTGCTGCATCTATACTAAATTTATGATCATTCTGAAAACAGGATTTTCCAAAATGTGTGAGTAAAGCAGTGTGGTAAGTAGAAGTAATGTTGCATGGATTATCCCTGAGAGATTGTCTCATCATCAGTGTCCCTGGGAGGTTCCCTCACCTGATTGTGTCCTTGGAAGGTACTCTCGCTTCCAGTGTCCTTGGGAGGTTCCCTCAGTTGATTCAGTGTCCCTGGAAGGCTGTCACTTCATTGTCCCTGGAAGGTTCAGTATCTTGATTCAGTGCCCTTGTGAAGTTTTCTCACCTGATTCAAGTCCCGGCGAGGTTGTCTCACGCTATTAATGTCCCTGAACGAGTGTGCAGCGTGATCAGTGTCCATGAATGAGTATGTTTCGTGATCAGTGTTCATGAGAGGGTTGCTCTTGCCATCAGTATTAGCGAGTGAGCGTCCATTCCCGGACAGGGACCAGGTGGCCGGCACACCTTGTTTATATTTTGCGTGTCACGTGACCCACACCAGCTGTTGCTTGATTTTTCTCAATCTCGTTAATCTGTTCATTCCTTGTTCGCGGTATACTCAGCCATCATCGTTATTGTTAACGTCGTTAGTTACTTATACTGGTAGTGTTGCTATGTTGTAATATTTTTAAATGTGACATCAGCGCTTGGTGTCAGTGCCCCCTTGTGGTGCGCCTTTCCAACCCTCCCCCCCCTCCCTTCCCCTCCCTTCCCCTCCCTTCCCCTCCCTTCCCCTCCCCATCACCTCCATTCCCCACCAGTCTTGTGAACTCACATTTTTTTTGTGGCCTGAGAGACTAATATATAGTAAATACCCAAAACAGTTTATATACTAAATATACCAAAAAATAATTATGTAGGTAAATGGAGTCTGATATAAGGAATTGGTGATTGAAAAAAAAAGTGTTGCAAATAGTACTATACAGAGATATTTGTTAGTAGAGAGGAAGTGATGGTATACAGTGAAAGAGGCGGATAGTGAGAGTGATAAACCTAGTGACACACACACACACACACACACACACACACACACACACACACACACACACACACACACACACACACACACACACACACACACATTACTGTAGCGTAAACAGTGGCAGATATCATAACTTTAGACAAATATATAATGATAGTCAACTGGTAACACACTGAGAATGATACACACAGGCAGTGAATTGTATGTATTTATTAAACGAACGTGTCATTGTTATTCAGTTTGTATTTCACGTTGTATCTATTGTATTGTTGCTCTGTAATAACGTCTAATAGATCAATTGTTTTATTTTGCAGGTAAGTTGGTCGATGCTGTGAGAGCGTACGACAGGTGAGTTGTATGTGGGGGGGGGGAGGAGTCCATGTGTTGGGGGATGCGAGCGTGTGTGTATCTGGAGGGGGTGTGACTGTGCTCACCAGTTTGCGATTGCTGGGGTCGAGTCTCAGCTCTTGGTCGTACTCTTGCCAAATTTGTTGCCTCTTAGCCATGTAAACTGTCATATATAATTTTAAAAACATATATGAAGCCTGCTTCCACTACTACTACGTGTAGGTTATTCCAATTGTGACCGTCTTCAGGCTGTGGTGATGCTTCCTGGCATCACGGGGATTCATAGTTCCAAATGTGCCCTCCTGTACCTGTGTCATTCTTCTTTTCCACTAACCGCTCACTGAAAAATTTCTTCCTGACATCTCTGGCCTCATCTGGATATTTAGCTTTCACCTATTTTCTCTTGTTAATGGAAAGTCAGTTACCTGACCAGCCGGGATGTGATTCGTACGTTGAACTGCGTAAGAACAGCAGTAACAGTCTGGTTGATTAGGCGTTGATGGACCGGGCCGCGGTCCAAAGAGTTCTTCAGTTCTTCGTTCTGCCCTTATGTGGTTTGTATATTATAATCATGTCTTCTCTAGTCTTCTCTTCTGGCTTTGTCAGTGTCAGTTCGTGTAATGTCTCTTACAAGTGGACACCTCTCTGTAACAGACCTAATATGGTCGTAAACCTTCAGACCTTTGTAAGATTCTGAGTTTGCTAAATGAGGTGTGTTGTGTACACTTGACCAGTAGTACTCAGATTGTGTTCCGTCACTGGAAAGTGAGAGCGCGTCCTGCACTCCCTTCTTTTATCTTTATTATACTTAATTAACAGCTGTGTACTGTATTTAGTATTAAGCAATATGTAGACAGCTGAGTCAAGTTGTAATCATTAGTGGGTCAAACCTTTCAGTTGAACACTTTAATTTATTTGTCGTGTTTGTGTGCTGTGAGAGTCAGTGAAGGATTAAGCAATTGCTGATGAAACGATGTGCAGCTGCTGGTGGCTGCCCGTCTTGTGGTATAATGGCTGTTATCTTCCTGTCCATGAAGAGAGAGAGAAGTGACGGACCTTGAGAACTTTAGGAATATACACAACAGGAAAGCCACAGACATGTAGCCATTACTTTTATGAGATTCGGAAAGGATGTTTCAGTAGTTAGTAGAGAAGTTTGAGAGGATATGTAAAAGAATTGAGGTGAAAGTGAACTCAGAAAAGAGCAAAATGTAAGATGAAGGAAGTTAGGTAATGAAGAACCAGAAGTCAGACTGAAAGGAAGGAGTAGGAACAGTATAAAATTATTCACGTGTTTGGGAAGGGAGAAGACTGAAAGGTCTAGCTCCTCAGACCAGGAGCCTCTTCACCATGTCTAGCTCCTCAGACCAGGAGCCTCTTCACCATGTCTAGCTCCTCAGACCAGGAGCCTCTTCACCAGGTCTAGCTCCTCAGACCAGGAGCCTCTTCACCATGTCTAGCTCCTCAGACCAGGAGCCTCTTCACCATGTCTAGCTCTTCAGACCAGGAGCCTCTTCACCAGATCTAGCTCCTCAGACCAGGAGCCTCTTCACCAGATCTAGCTCCTCAGACCAGGAGCCTCTTCACCATGTCTAGCTCCTCAGACCAGGAGCCTCTTCACCATGTCTAGCTCCTCAGACCAGGAGCCTCTTCACCAGGTCTAGCTCCTCAGATCAGGAGCCTCTTCACCAGGTCTAGCTCCTCAGACCAGGAGCCTCTTCACCAGGTCTAGCTCCTCAGACCAGGAGCCTCTTCACCAGGTGTAGCTCCTCAGACCAGGAGCCTCTTCACCAGGTCTAGCTCCTCAGACCAGGAGCCTCTTCACCAGGTCTAGCTCCTCAGACCAGGAGCCTCTTCACCAGGTCTAGCTCCTCAGACCAGGAACCTCTTCACCATGTCTAGCTCCTCAGACCAGGAGCCTCTTCACCAGGTCGAGCTCCTCAGACCAGGAGCCTCTTCACCAGGTCTAGCTCCTCAGACCAGGAGCCTCTTCACCAGGTCTAGCTCCTCAGACCAGGAGCCTCTTCACCAGGTCTAGCTCCTCAGACCAGGAGCCTCTTCACCAGGTCTAGCTCCTCAGACCAGGAGCCTCTTCACCAGGTCTAGCTCCTCAGACCAGGAGCCTCTTCACCAGGTCTAGCTCCTCAGACCAGGAGCCTCTTCACCAGGTCTAGCTCCTCAGACCAGGAGCCTCTTCACCACAGCAAGGAGACCTTTTTGAAGACGTCCTAACCCTTAAACCTGTTCGAAAACTGGTATGCAAAAACGCAAACTCAGTTTTATACCTTAGAAGAGTTTTGAGAGTTTATCAACTCTCTCAGCCCGGCCATGGGCCAGGCTCGTCTGGTGCTTGCCTGGTCAACTAGGCTGTTGCTGCTGGAGGCTCGCTGCCCCACATATCCATCATAGCCTGGTTGATTTGTCAGAGAATTGTAATGTTAGTAAAGGCATGTTATGGATGTGATGGAGGAGAATGTAGCAGAGCATGGTCTTGCAGCAACTAGGAGGAGAGTATAGCAGAGCATGGTCTTGCAGCAACTAGGAGGAGAGTGTAGCAGAGCATGGTCTTGCAGCAACTAGGAGGAGAGTGTAGCAGAGCATGGTCTTGCAGCAACTAGGAGGAGAGTGTAGCAGAGCATGGTCTGTGTTGCAGCAACTAGGAGGAGAGTGTAGCAGAGCATGGTCTTGCAGCAACTAGGAGGAGAGTGTAGCAGAGCATGGTCTGTGTTGCAGCAACTAGGAGGAGAGTGTAGCAGAGCATGGTCTTGCAGCAACTAGGAGGAGAGTATAGCAGAGCATGGTCTTGCAGCAACTAGGAGGAGAGTGTAGCAGAGCATGGTCTTGCAGCAACTAGGAGGAGAGTGTAGCAGAGCATGGTCTTGCAGCAACTAGGAGGAGAGTGTAGCAGAGCATGGTCTGTGTTGCAGCAACTAGGAGGAGAGTGTAGCAGAGCATGGTCTTGCAGCAACTAGGAGGAGAGTGTAGCAGAGCATGGTCTGTGTTGCAGCAACTAGGAGGAGAGTGTAGCAGAGCATGGTCTTGCAGCAACTAGGAGGAGAGTATAGCAGAGCATGGTCTTGCAGCAACTAGGAGGAGAGTGTAGCAGAGCATGGTCTTGCAGCAACTAGGAGGAGAGTGTAGCAGAGCATGATCTTGCAGCAACTAGGAGGAGAGTATAGCAGAGCATGGTCTTGCAGCAACTAGGAGGAGAGTATAGCAGAGCATGGTCTTGCAGCAACTAGGAGGAGAGTATAGCAGAGCATGGTCTTGCAGCAACTAGGAGGAGAGTGTAGCAGAGCATGGTCTTGCAGCAACTAGGAGGAGAGTGTAGCAGAGCATGGTCTTGCAGCAACTAGGAGGAGAGTGTAGCAGAGCATGGTCTTGCAGCAACTAGGAGGAGAGTGTAGCAGAGCATGGTCTGTGTTGCAGCAACTAGGAGGAGAGTGTAGCAGAGCATGGTCTTGCAGCAACTAGGAGGAGAGTGTAGCAGAGCATGGTCTGTGTTGCAGCAACTAGGAGGAGTGTAGCAGAGCATGGTCTTGCAGCAACTAGGAGGAGAGTATAGCAGAGCATGGTCTTGCAGCAACTAGGAGGAGAGTGTAGCAGAGCATGGTCTTGCAGCAACTAGGAGGAGAGTGTAGCAGAGCATGGTCTTGCAGCAACTAGGAGGAGAGTATAGCAGAGCATGGTCTTGCAGCAACTAGGAGGAGAGTATAGCAGAGCATGGTCTTGCAGCAACTAGGAGGAGAGTATAGCAGAGCATGGTCTTGCAGCAACTAGGAGGAGAGTGTAGCAGAGCATGGTCTTGCAGCAACTAGGAGGAGAGTGTAGCAGAGCATGGTCTGTGTTGCAGCAACTAGGAGGAGAGTGTAGCAGAGCATTGTCTGTGTTGCAGCAACTAGGAGGAGAGTGTAGCAGAGCATGGTCTGTGTTGCAACAACTAGGAGGAGAGTGTAGCAGAGCATGGTCTTGCAGCAACTAGGAGGAGTCTAGCAGAGATAGGTCTTGCAGCAACTAGGAGGAGAGTGTAGCAGAGCATGGTCTGTGTTGCAGCGACTAGGAGGAGAGTGTAGCAGAGCATGGTCTGTGTTGCAGCGACTAGGAGGAGAGTGTAGCAGAGCATGGTCTGTGTTGCAGCGACTAGGAGGAGAGTGTAGCAGAGCATGGTCTGTGTTCCAGCGACTAGGAGGAGAGTGTAGCAGAGCATGGTCTTGCAGCAACTAGGAGGAGAGTGTAGCAGAGCATGGTCTTGCAGCAACTAGGAGGAGAGTCTAGCAGAGCATGGTCTGTGTTGCAACAACTAGGAGAGTGGAGAAGGACTGGTAGTGGTGGTGGAACAAGCAACAGTAAGGTGCAGAAGGACTGGTAGTGGTGGTGGAACAAGCAACAGTAAGGTGGAGAAGGACTGGTAATGTTGGTGGAACAAGCAACAGTAAGGTGCAGAAGGACTGGTAATGGTGGTGGAACAAGGAACAGTAAGGTGCAGAAGGACTGGTAGTGGTGGTGGAACAAGCAACAGTAAGGTGCAGAAGGACTGGTAGTG